>NC_134702.1:258753230-258765730 GCF_043290135.1 Rhipicephalus microplus
TCGTCGCTACTTTCGTAATTTTACCGGAGTGCTGCAAAGACCTGATCTTGGGCATGGACTTCTTGCGTGAATACGGTGCCATTATCAACATTCCTGAGAGATCGGTTACGTTTTGGACGGCCCCAGATCAAGTTTCGGATGTGCCCTGTACAGACCAGCGACGTCAGCTTTTGCGCGTCTTCGAAGACGACGTGACCATCCCACCGAGGTCGAGTGCACTCGTGGCTGTGACATGTGACACGTCGAGCGATTCTGGAAACACCGCCGAGTAAATTCCAACACTGCTATTCAGCCATGGTTTATCTATCGCAAGAGGCGTCGTAAGCATAAAATGCAGACACACGCACGTCCTTGTTACGAACTTCAGCTCTGAACGCCGACATCTAACGAGGGGCATTGCAGTCGCGTACGTGGAATAGCTCGCCGAGATGACAGACTGCCTAACTCTTGAAAAAGATAATTCAACTCATCTGACCCATGCATCTCTATCTGTTTATATTGGCCCAAGTTTGCTGCCGGCGCAGAAGCAAAGTATCATGCAGCTTATTAACAAGTTTGAAGATTGTTTTCTTCGATTTCCAGGGTCCATCAAACGCCGCTGACGAAACATGGAATTATAACGGACGACATGACCAGACCCATCAGGCAAAACCCGTACCGGGTAGCTCCGCGAGAACGTGAAGCCATCGAAAAGCAGGTGTGACAGATGCTTGAAGACGACGTTATTCAGCCGTCGAAAAGCCCTTGGGCTTCGCCGGTTGTATTAGTGAAGAAAAAAGACGGCACCTTACGTTTCTACGTGGATTACCGCAAGCTGAATCAGGTGACAAAAAAGACGTCTACCCACTTCCACGTATCGACGATTCACTCGATAGACTACGCCACGCGCGTTATTTCTCGTCGATGGATCTAAGGAATGGGTATTGGCAGATAGAAGTCGATGAAAGAGACCGGGAGAAAACAGCTTTCGTGACACCTGATGGCCTTTTTTAATTTAAGGTACTTCCATTTGGCTTGTGCTCAGCACCGGCAACGTTTCAACGGCTAATGGACACCGTACTATCAGGCCTCAAGTGGCAGACGTGCTTAGTGTATTCAGATGACGTCATCGTATTTTCTGCCACATTCGACGAACACGTCAGGCGACTGCACTCAGTATTTGAAGCTATCCGTTCCGCCGGACAAACACTTAAGCCGGAAAAATGCCATTTCGGCTTCGAAGAGCTTCTGTTCCTGGGGCATCTTGTCAGTAGTGAAGGTGTGTGGCCTGACCCTGAAAAAATAGCTGCCGTTACGAATTTTCTAGCGCCAACTGACAAAAAGGCGGTCAGACGGTTTTTAGGACTGTGTGCTTACTACCGACGCTTCATTGAGAACTTCTCGTGCATTGCCTCGCCGTTGACCCGCCTTACCTGAGAAGACGTCGCATTGGTATGGAGTGAAGAGCAGCAAAAATCATTCGACGAGCTGCGGCAACGCCTTCAGAAGCCACCAGTCCTCGCACACTTTGATGATGACGCACCGACAACAGTGCACACCAACGCTAGCAATGTCGGCTTAGGAGCTGTACTCGTGCAGTGGCAGGATGGCGCCGAACGAGTAATGAGTAATTGCTTACGCGAGCAAAACTCTTTCACGTGCGGAAGAAAATTATTCCACTACGGAAAAAGAGTGCCTTGCGGTGGTGTGGGCGGTTATAAAATTCCGCCCATACCTGTATGGTCGTCCTTTTAGTGTTGTCAGCGACCATCACTCCCTCTGCTGGCTGACCAATTTAAGAGACCCTTCAGGACGGTTGGCGTGCTGGAGCCCGAAGCTTCAAGAATTTCACATGACGGTGGTCTACAGATCTGGGAAGCGACATTCAGACACTGATTGCCTTTCTCGTGCGCCATACGAACCTGCGACGGCAGAAGATGACGATACAGCCTTTGTCGGAGTTGTAAACACGGCAACTGTCGCACAGCTACAACGAGACGACCACGAACCTATAATACGTTTTCTAGAGGGCCGCACTTCAGCTGTACGTAGACTGTTTGCGAGAGGGCTTTCGTCATTTTGCTTGAGCAACGACGTCCTGTCGCAACACGGAAACTTCACGCAACACGGAAACGACTACTTACTCGTCGTCCCAACATCTCTAAGGAGCGAAGTATTACAGGCATGCCACGATGAACCAACATCCGGTCACCTGGGTTACACGCGTACGTTGTGCAGAGTGAGGCAGAAATACTACTGGCCAAGACTGACGGCGACCGTTCAACACTATGTTTGGACGTGCCTTGATTGCCAGCGCAGAAATGTTCCACCCGTCAAACCAGCAGGCCACCTCCATTCTATTGACATGCCTGTTACTCCATTCGCTCAAGTCGGAATGGATCTTTTGTGCCCAATTCCAGCCTCATCAGCAGGTCGCAGATGGATTGTAGTAGCCACCGACTACCTCACTCGTTACGCCGAAACCAAGGCTTCGGAGAGGGGCACGGCAAGTGAAGCAGGCCGATTTTTCGTAGAGAATGTGGTGCTGAGGCATGGTGCTCCATCAGTGGTAATAACTGACAGGGAAACTGCATTCGCAGCCGAACTATTACAGACAGTTTTAAAACTTAGTGGCGCATCCCACCGGCGAACCACGGCGTATCATCCGCAAGGGAATGGTCTTACGAAGCGTCTCAACAAGACACTAGCGGATATGCTCTGCACGTACGTCGATGTGGAGCATAAAAACTGGGACGAGATCTTGCCGTATGTCACGTTCGCCTATAACACGGCGCATCAAGAAACAACAAGAACAACGCCATTCCGCCTTCTTCATGGTCGTGAAGTCACCACTATGCTGGATGCTATGCTGTCGCACGAGTGCAAAGATGCTGAAACGGATGCTGATTATATCACTCAGCTGGCCGAAGAAGCCCGACAACTTCCACGCCTACGTATTAGTCGCCAGCAGGACTACGATTCAAGGCGGTACAACCTTAGTCACCGACCAGTCTCCTACGAGCCAAGAGAGAAAGTTTGGATATGGACACCTATTCGGCGCCGTGGCCTCTGAGAAAAACTGTTAAGACGGTACTTCGGTCCCTATAAAGTACTGCGACGTCTCAGTGACATTATTTATGAGGTTGTTCCTGATACTACGCACTCTTCAAGGCGTCGAAGGTATCCTCCAAAAGTTGTGCACGTGGTACGCATGAAGCCTTATTTCTCCGAATGAACTTATGCGTTTCCAACGAGTACAAAC
Source organism: Rhipicephalus microplus (assembly GCF_043290135.1). Classification (NCBI taxonomy): domain Eukaryota; kingdom Metazoa; phylum Arthropoda; class Arachnida; order Ixodida; family Ixodidae; genus Rhipicephalus; species Rhipicephalus microplus. The sequence goes on from NC_134702.1 coordinate 258,756,472, forward strand.
AAACCGTTTTGATTATAAAGCATCGAGACGATGCTTTCTTGAATGGGAGGCTAATGTCACGGCTAAAGGCCGGGCAAGAAGACAGAGGACGATGAAGTGATGAGCGTGGACAGCACCCATGGTTCCTCCGAGGAAGAAGAAGTCGAAGCGGCTGCTCTTTTGCTCTGTTAATACAGACCTCGTGTTTTCTGGTCACACCGTCGTCCTGTATTCTGTTATTTTCACCTAGCGACAATATACACACACATACATACATACAAACCACGCATGCATACATACATGCACACACACACATAAATACACATACACGCACAGATACATACATACGCACACACGCACGCACGCGCGCACACACACGCGCACGCAAACACAAGCACGCACACGCATGCACACGCACGGGCACGCACGGGCACGCATAAACACACCTACGGACACACACACGCACACACACATACACACACACACTCACAGACAAGCACACACATCACACATACACACATACATACATACACACACACATAGACACACACATACATAAATACATACATACTACATACATACATACATATACACTCATATACATACAAATACATGCACATATACATACAGACACACACGCACGCACACGCACACGCACACACACGTGCACGCGCACACACACGCACGCACACACACGCACACGCACACACACGCACGCACGCGCATGCACACACGCAGGGGCGCGCACGCGCACGCGTAAACACACACAAGCACACACACACGCACACACACGCACACAGACACACACATACATACACACATACACACACATACACACACGCATACACACACACATACACACACATACATACTCACACACATACATACTCACACACACATACATACACGCACATACACACATACATACATACACAAACATACGCACATACATGCATACACCTACATACATACACACATACACACCCATACATACACACAGACACATACATACACGCACATACATATACACACACATATATACATACACACACACACACATACATACATACATACATACATACATACATACATACATACATACATACATACATACATACATACATACATACATACATACATACATACATACATACATACATACATACATACATACATACATACACACATTTGGCAGCAGCGGTTGCGGTCGCAAACAAGTCGCTAATCTACTGCCACTTTCGTCACAGGACAGTATATGCGGAACTGTCTACGAGCCGAAGCAAGGAAAGGATATCGCCTCTGCACGTGTATCGCCAGCGGACCGTTTCGTCACGACAGTGATTGGTGTGCTGCGTCTGCCCTCTACCGGCCAAGTTCCCGCATATAAGCAAGCATCGCTGGCGCCGAGTCACAATTGGCAGCAGCGGTTGCGGTCGCAAACAAGTCGCTAATCTACTGCTACTTTCGTCACAGGACAGTATATGCGGAACTGTCTACGAGCCGAAGCAAGGAAAGGATATCGCCTCTGCACGTGTATCGCCAGCGGACCGTTTCGTCACGACAGTGATTGGTTAGGGTGCCTGAATGGTTTCCCTCGCCCGCCGCTCCGTACAGGGTGGGGACAACCGCGTCGTCTGCTAGAGCGTCCGCCATTACATATCTCACCCCAACGAAACACACTGCCTGCGCGCGCGTATGAGGAGAGTTTGAGAAGAGTTTAGTGCGAGAAATGGTATTTCGCGCTATAAAAAAGCAGTCTGAATATGTGCGTCTGTCATTGGAGACTGTTTGCAGGATAAATCTACATTAATTCATGAAGCGCACGCCTTTTCCTGTTACCTAAACTCACCGCACTCCTCAGTGGCTGTGCAGCGTGCCAGCCACTCAGTAGTGCTCGCATTGTACGCGTTGAACTTACTTCATCCTGCTTTTTCCCCCGCCTTGCGTGCCCTCGCAGCTCTGAATAATCTTGCGGGAATGAGATTCAGATTTGTTACACAGCTATTTTTCTGTTATAGCTGGTTGAGATAGTGAAACAGCGTAAACATCAATTGAATCTCTCGTTTTTATGTGACCACTGAGAAAAAAATCTTACTAAGTTATTGGAAAATACAAGATGAAATGCAGTAATAACGATTTTGATGCCCTATACCTGTTCAGTTTTTCTACTTTCCATAGATATATGTAAGCGAGCAATCTAATTATCCGAGAAGTATCACTCTCGTATTCTGCCTCTGTGACGCTGTGTCGGTATTGCTTCGACCGCAATAATATTAACTTACCATAAACATTCTCCAAAGATCACAACCTTAGTCAGCTTAAAGATCACAACGCTGTTTTTATCTAAGAATGTGATATTGTATAACAAATAAGAAAAATGTCTATGAACTTAAGGAGGAGGATGAAGAAAGGACAGGGAGGTTAGCCAGTTCACAATGAACTCAAAATATTTTAATCAAACAATAAGTGTTCTGAAAGAAAAAATAATAAAATTTATAAGTGACTGGTCCAGTTCGGCTGGTCACGGAAGGCTTACCCCAGCGCACGTCTTGCTTCCGTGTTCATTGACGCCGTTTGAACTAACGTGGCGCAAATGCACGCGAAGCCTCAGTCTTGCATAATTCGCAATAAGGAGTTTTGCTACGGCGTCACTGTGCTCGGAGCAAGTCTTTACGCAAGGGCGCACCATCTCGTTCAAATAATCGGTCACGGCCTTCAACGGGGACCTTAAGCGCAGCAAGCCCTCACTCCAACTTATGATGCCCCTGAAATGCTCTTCACACGACTTGAGTGTCAGCAAAACATCCTTGCTGGGATATGTGAGGTTGCCACCTTCACTCCTGTACTCCTTCAGAATAGTCAGAGTTGCGTGCTCGCTTTCAGTTGAGCCTAACAAGGCAGAATTACAATGCCCGCATCCCGCTACAACACTCAGCATACCTTTTAAAAGGAAGCCGCCGATGTAGAAAAGGATGTTGCATTCGTTTTCTTGAAGTTCTTCAATGAACAAAATTTCCGAGTCATCAATGACATCAGCTTCCACCTCCCCGTGCTCTTGTTTGCCTTTTGCAAGCATGTCGGCGAGGTACTTAGCATCGTCGACTTCGTAGCTTGACGTTCCGGGTGCATGAAGGAACTGACTCACGCACACAAGCTTCAGGGCACACTTTAAGTCATATGCGTTAGGAACAGGCTTCCTGATGCGCACCACCGAAAACAAATTTTCGAGGCAGTCTTGCAAGATTCTGCTCGTGAGGAAGAATTCGTATCCTTCACTGCGCAAGAGAATGTCTTGGAGACGAAGAACGACTTTTGTTGTTATTAGTAAACCTGCTTGCGAAGGCTTCCACTGTGCCTTGCTTCCCATCTTCATTCCTTGAAAAACTTCGAGGGCCGAGTTCAGTAGCTCAATTGATTCGTGGTACCTCCGCATGTCTCGAAGGCTGAGAGCAACTGATGGGTGGCGGGAAGACATTAGCGTGTACCAGTTGAATACTAATTCTAGAAACCAAGCTGTTGTCTCTGCCTCCGGCTCTATCGCGTCCTCTTTAATTAGGTACCGAATCGCTGCAGGAGCTTCCCTGAAGAAGCGGACAGCAACTCCCACTTTCATTTTTGTGAAATGGCCTCGCGAAATGTGTAACTCTGAGAGCCTCGGGGCGACTTTCAGCTCTCGTTCAGCATCATACTTAATTACACTGCGCACATGGTCCACGTTCACTTCTTTTGATGGCAGATTGTGCTGGCATACTGTTGCATCACTCAGAAAGAATACTTCCGATGAAAGCAACTGTGACTTGACATTCTTCAGCACGTGTGCAGCATCTGCTGTGAAAAACAATTCTTTGTCTTCCAGACAGGGGTGAGGCACTGAACATACAGTAATGGAATTCCTGTGGCTGGAGAATCCGAGCTCGCGCCACATAGCCCGATTAGAAGCCCCCATGTCGCAAGTGACGACACGGATTCTTAAAGAGATTTCCGCGCAGAGCTGCACTATCTTCATGACGTAGTCCTTGAGGATACTACCCTCTACATGACTTCCGGTGAAGTGGTAGGCAATCACTTGCTTCCATCTCGTATTCAGGCCTCCTACCATGAACACTAGTGCGTGATGTGCAGGTTCGTCTGGATTTTCTGGCATAGTTTGCCCCCCCAACACCACATCCTCAGCGCGATCGAGCTCGTACCCGCGAGCAATCTCCATTTCATCCAAGAACAAAGCACAGTCTTTTTCAATGTCTTGCATGTTCTCTGCTTTGATTTTGAGAACATCGATGACTTCCGTCAAAATTCCGGGAAGAAACTTGAGGCCCTGAAGGCGACGTGCAAGGGTTTTTCCGGATGGCAAGGGGTAGCCCAGATTTCTTAGTGTCTGGTAACCAGTTTTTCCACAGGAAAACTTAATCTGAAGCGCCTGCTTGATTGTTTCTGCAGACCAAGTGCTTCCCTTATTACTCTGGCGCCCAAGAGCCTGCAGCTGGTCATCATTGAGGAATTTCAAACGCTGTCCGAATAATTCCATTTTGGTTTCCAATTTTTTCACCTGTTTTTTTAGTGCTTGAATGGTTGAGGTGGCTTTCCGATGGACTTGATGTAGCTGAGTGTATTTTCTGCCCATATCGGAGAGCTGCTTATTTAACTGCTTGTTTTCACGTGCCCCGTCAGGTGCATCGGCCGAGATCACAACTTCTTCCCTTTCCATAATGTGCGGTACTGAATCAGGCGTCTGAGAATTGCAGCTTTGCGGTTGCTGTGCGCCAAGACTGTCTGTGCGTGAATTTAAATTCGCCTGTGCACTTGTGAGTGGCGTACAATTAATGGCCGTAGAGTTGTCACCGCGTGTTTCTTGGCATGCATCAGGCAACACAGCAGGTCCTGCCCTGTCCTTTGGCGCCTTCCTTTGTGGAGGCAAGCCTGCAGTGCAAAAAAGGACAGTCACAAGCTGCAAGTATTACAAGGTAGCCAGCTCTAATCACAGGCCTGTACTGGATTTTAGCAGTATTATAGGTTGCAGACATATGCCTTTTCTCAGGTCGCAGGCACGTACCCCGACTTTCTTAATATCCTCAAACGAGGAATTCCACGGATCATCCTAATTTTTGAAACTAAATCATTTTAGCCTTGTACTGTTGCCACCTGTTAGGTTCATACAGAATCTTTGACGCACAGTGAAACAGTAACTTACCCCTGAAAGGGAACACCGTTGGCACAGCGTTCGGCTTCAGTTTTATCCACTGGTCAGCTCGGTGCTGCTCGAAATGGCTTGCTTCAAAATGTGCCTGTAAGTCCGTTATGAACCATGAATTTTAGCTTAGCTTAGCCTAGACAGAATTACTAGAAAGACACAGTATACCACACAACTTTTATTGAATTTCGTGATTTGCAATAAACGAATGAAAAACACTTTTCTGTAAATACGCAATTTAATAACAAGCAGCCTATTTTGTTTATACATATAGTGACTAAAAACTGGTACAAACTTCAAATACTGCGGCTGCGCCACACGTTTCCATAGCTGCACTTTTAGAGATCGCAAAAAAAGAGAGAAAAACTGCAACTTAGACGTGAAGCGTTTACAGCACCGACAAAGTGACCCACAGACACGTATACACATTTAAAAAAACAAGTTTCAAAGTTCTCGACGAGAAAAGAACACATGTCGGGATACTCACACTGCATACACACGAGGACTTCGTAGGCTGCCACTTGTCTCGCTTAATCTTCACCATCCATAGCAGCCTTCTTTTGGGCTCTGTCGGAAAATGGTAGAGTTTCCAACCATTTCTGGAGTTGTTCGTGCACATGGGCACGCAGCACCCAGTCATTTCCCTAAAAAAGTATATGACAGAGCGGCCACAGCTCCTTCTTTGCTCCCGTCGCTATGCGAAGTGAGATCTGCAATGGCGGCGGCCGTCAGGAAAAACCGGTCGCGGCGGCGAGCACCCCGTCAAACAATGTCCCCACCCTGCAAGGAGCGGCGGGCGAGGGAAACCATTCAGGCACCCTATGATTGGTGTGCTGCGTCTGCCCTCTACCGGCCAAGTTCCCGCATATAAGCAAGCATCGCTGGCGCCGAGTCACAATTGACAGCAGCGGTTGCGGTCGCAAACAAGTCGCTAATCTACTGCTACTTTCGTCACAGGTTGATCTTATTTCTCCACCCTACCATACTTCTTTTGTTCCGTGAATACCGTTGCTGCTGCTGCCCAATCGTGTGCTGTTGTACAGAATGCCGACGAACGCTGAGTTGGCAAAAGAAATTGAGTGTTTACGTACTGAGGTCGCGGCGATGCGTGACAGCCTTAGTATGTTCAACGAGCTTGTCGAGAGTGTTAAGAAGCAGAATTCCGACCTCGCTACTGAAAACAAGGCTTTGAAAGATGAAAATAAGCCACTGACACGAAGGGTTTCTGAACTTGAACAGTACTCCCGACTAAATAATGTAGAAATAAAAGGCGTCCCTGCAACAAAAGGTGAAAGCTGTCTGGCAGTTGTTCAGTCCATGGGTGATGCTGTAGGGTGCAAGATTGCACCCGAGGATCTTGATACTGTGCATCGTGTGCCAGCCAAAAAAGACACGAACATTATCGCGCGCTTCTGCTCCCGAGAAAAAAAGACTGAGTTCTTGAAAAAAAGTACGCAAGGCCCGCTTGACGACTGCGGCCCTTGGGTTTTCCCAAAACAATCAGAAGCCCTTATATGCAAATGATCATCTCACACAAGAAAGGAAACGGCTGTTCGCACAGGCACTTGAACTGAAAAAAAGCTAAAGGCTGGAAACATCTCTGGACTGATCACTGCATGATTAAGGCCAGAAAGACGGACGACAGCCGCGTCTACCGTATCTCTAGTGCGGGTGACCTTGCTGTGTTGGCCTAGCCTACCAGTATTGCTATTTACTGCTTCGTATTTTAAACCTACGCAACAATGTTTTTTTGTCAAGCTCTGAAAAAACATTTCAGTGATAAAAACCCAAAACTATCACTGATACATTTGAATATTCGCAGCCTACGTAAAAACCACAACAGTCTCATTGCATTTCTTTCTTTAATTAATCACAATTTCTCATTTGTTTGTCTGAGACGTGGTTGTCGCCGGACGACAGAAACTTGTATGCGCTATCAGGATACAATGCAGAGTACTGCTATTGTGCTACACCACGGGGCGGTGGATCCGCCGTTTTTATTAAATCGTCATTGTCATACAAACGCCGCAATGACCTTGCGTTTTCTAATATGTTCTGTGAATCTGTATGGATAGAATTTGACAAGAGTGTTTTCTCAGTCGATGGCCGGAACACAGTATTAGGGTGCATTTATCGTTCGCCAGCATCGTCACAGTCTGAGTTCTGTTTACAGTTCGATAAGTTGTTGCACACTATTACGAACGAAAACAAAAATATCATCATCTGCGGAGACATCAACGTCAACATTATCGACCCTACTAATCAGTCATGTTCTGATTATCTCGGGTGTTTACATGGCTACGGTTTTGAATCTTTAATAACCACTCCCACCAGATGTGACATAGCAGGATCTAGTACGTTAATTGACCACATATTAACCAATTTTGCTACAGACAATACAGAAGGAGTCATTGAGCACAGCATAACAGATCATTACCCTATATTCCTGACTTTGGGCACAGAAAATTACAAGTGTAAGGAAAACAAAGAGAGGATATCTTTTAATTCTCAAAAATTCGTATCTATGGTACAATCAATTGACTGGACCGTCGTAATAAGTGAATCCTGCGCTGAAAAGGCTTATCAGCTATTTTTGACTACAGTTACACAATGCATTAACGAATGCACGACGGTACACATCACAGCTCGTCATTTCAGTAATCCCAGAAAACCTTGGGTTACAAGGGCGCTACTTCGTTGTATCTTGAAGAAAAACCAACTTCACAAAAGAGTGTCTTGTGAGCCATTTAACTCTGAACTTAAAATTCGTTTCAAGAAATATTCCAACACGCTTGCAGCCGCACTTAAATGTGCAAAACGAGAATACTTTCAGAAAAAAATTTTGGATAATGGCAATGATACGAGGCGCAACTGGCAGGTCATAAACGAATTCTTAAATAATAAATGTCGTGAGCAGATAACGAAAATTAGAACTGAAGCAGAAACATACAGCCATCCAACTGATATCGCCAATGCGTTCAGTGAGTATTTTAGCAGTACCTGTGAATCTCTGAGAAATCCCCCATTACCAACATTACCTCGCCAGCCTTATTCTTTCTTCTTGCGACCAACGAGTGCAGAGGAAGTTCTTCGTGTTATAACTTCGCTCAGGTCCACGGGACCTGGTCTTGACTCTGTTCATCCATCGCACATCAAGTTAGTCTCTAGTGAGCTATCTCCTGTCATTGCAGATTTTGTTAACAAGATGTTTAAAGCAGGCATATTTCCCGATTCCCTAAAAGTTGGTAGAATAACACCTGTTCACAAAAAAGGTGATCGCGAACTTCTGAGTAATTATAGGCCCATTTGTATTCTTCCATTTTTCAGCAAAATAATCGAGCGTCTTATGCATACAAGATTAATATCCTACCTGACAAAGTTTAATCTGTTGACATCTAAACAGTACGGCTTTCGGCCTGGCTATTCCACTGAGCTTGCGCTTCTAACCCTCACCGATAAAATAAAAGGGGCAATCGACCAAGGCTTCGTAGTTGGTGGCGTATTCATAGATTTAACGAAAGCTTTTGACACAATTAATCACAAAATTCTTATACATAAACTTGAATCGTAGGGCATAACTGGCCCTGCACTTCAATTTATATCTAGTTATCTCTGCAATCGCACTCAAGTTGTTCAGATTGACGGTAAAGTTTCAGCAGCTAAGAAAGTAAATCAAGGTGTTCCTCAGGGCTCGATCCTTGGCCCGCTGCTCTTTTTGCTATTTATTAATGATCTACCTAATGTTTTGACCGCTACAGATTGTATCTTATATGCAGATGACACGACCATTTTTACTTATGCTAACAATGTCGATGAGCTACAACGAAACATTAACGTGGATCTACATAATATAAGTTCCTGGTGTCGAATGAACATGTTAAGAATTAATCCATCAAAAACCGTTTTTATAGTTTTTCATTCCTTCCCGACTGTACTTTCAAAATCTATATCTGTGCGTCTGGACGATAATTTAATTCCCATGTCCGACAGTACAACGTTTCTCGGTGTAGTTCTTGACCGGCATATGAAATTCAATCTTCATGCGCAATCACTCATTCGCAAGATAACTTTTGGAATACGTGCCATAATCAA
>NC_134702.1:258768230-258785730 GCF_043290135.1 Rhipicephalus microplus
ACACACATACATACACGCACACATACATACACACATACATACACACACATACACACCCACATACATACACACATACATGCACATACATACATACACATACATACACACACATAAATATACAAACACATACATACACACATATACACTCACATACATACACACACATAAAGACACGCATACATACATACATCAATCAGTTTATTTCCTTTAGAGAAGGTGGAGTACAGGACTAAAAGCTCAAGAGCTTGTCGAGGTCCTGACCCCGTTCACAAGTTGACAAAGCAGCAGGAATGGCAGTCAATCATGTACAGCAAATATGAAATAAACATACAGGTATAACATCACAAAAAAGTAATACAAAAAGTTTATGAAAACAGTGCCAAGATATAAAGAGAGTAGCTCAAATGTATGGTCATGAAGTGGCATGAACATGAAAAGCAATAATAAAAAGGAAAGAATGGGCATAAATTCTGAGAGATGTATCATTGAGGATAATGTATCAGTTGGGCGAAGTGTTTAATCTGACAGTTTTGTTTAGAGGAAGGATCAAAATCTTCGCGGCTTAAAAAATTTAACAAAGAAGGTAGTCTGTAGGGCAATGATTGTTTGTCATAAAAGGTTCTTGGGGTGGGTACAGTCCAAACTTCTTTGTGCCTGGTGAGTCGAACACTTGTGCTTAAGCTAAGTTTAGCAAGATGTATTGTGGTATTGGTACAATGTTTGACAAACTTTATAGCATAACATCAGCCTGTAGTTGTACAAAAAGAAAACTGGAAGAATATCATATTTTAGAAAAAGAAGTTTTGTAGAGGACAGATAGTGTTCAGACGCAATATGTCGTACGGCCTTTTCCGTAGTAATTGCAACTTGCGCAAATTCGTCACACCGGTTGTGCACCACACTAAACTACAGTACTGTAACAAAGATGATACCAGTGCATTGTATATCATAGTTTTGACCTCTGTGGGAAGAAGAAATCGCATACGTGCGAGGACACCAATGGCCGATGACATTTATTTATTTAAAAAATACTGCCAATCCCTTGTCGGGATTTTCGCAGAAAGGACATCGGGAAAACACACAATAAAAGCACACAATAAAAACATCCGTAAGTTATACATCGTTCAGGATACGCGTTACATTGATGCTACCAGTTCTCACAATTTCTAACAATCAAATTCAAACAAATTCTAACCAAATTCTAACAACAAAGTTCTAACAGTAAGTGTACTATATTCAAATGATTACAGTGTGAAAGAGTCAAAATAACACAGTCTAAAACAATGAATTTTGCAAAGATGACCACAATAGCGCAATATTAGGGTTCCAAACGCAAATGTTCTTCAACAAGACGTGAAAAAATATTTAAAGAATTGCTGCTAGTAATCATAGCTGCTAGGCTGTTCCATTCCCTTATTGATGCTGGGAAGAATGAGTGTTTGAAACATTCCGTACGGAATGCGTATTCTTGTAGCATTTCGGGGTGCTTCTTACGGGTGGGTCGTGATTGTTGAAGTGTAATGTACCTGGAGGCATCGATGTTGGTTTGCTTATGGCGTAGCTGGTACATGAATCGTAGGCGTGCTAGTCTTGCTCGTTTTTGCAGCGTTAGCATGCCCGCTTCTTCGAGCATTTCAGTTGGTGAGTCTGTTTGCCTAAACTTGTTAAAAATAAATCGAACAGCTTTTCTTTGCACGCCTTCTAGCTTCGCAATATGTTTTTTTGTGTACGGGAACCAAACAATGTTCGCATATTCAAGAACAGATCGCACGTACGTGTTGTAGGCTAACAGTTTAATTTCAGAAGGTGCTAGTCGAAGGCATCGTCTCAGAAAAAAAAGTCGTTTCAGTGCGGTAGCTGTAACGTTAGAAACGTGGGCATCCCATCTCAGATCACTAGTAAAGGTGAGGCCAAGGTACTTATGATGACTTGTTCTAGGAAGTGGGATACTATTGATGGTATATGAGAACTCTGACCATTCCCTTTTTCTTGTTACTGTCATTATAGCTTAGAGTATAGAATATCAACATGTACATTCCACGTAAGGTGTCGTGAAAAATATACACCAAGAATACTAACAGAATCAACCATGTCTAACTGCTGAGAGCCCAGAAATAAGCTCATCCTATTTATCACGGTTTTTCCTTTAGGCGTATATAAAATGACTTGTGTTTTTGAAGGGTTTAGTGGTGTAGTAAATTCACTGAAGCCCAGGTATCTATAGCAGACAGTGTTTCATTAGCCATTTCTTCTATCTCTGTTTCCATGCTCCCTGTAATAAAAACTGTTGTGTCATCGGCATAAGAGACAAATGTTGCGTTGTTTGTGCAGTGTACAATTTCATGAATATAGATCAAAAATAAAAGTGGCCCTAAAATACTTCCTTGTGGCACACCTACAACGACCGGCCTCCGTGCAGATATCTCATTGTTGGCATCTACGAATTGTGTCCTGTCTGAAAAGTAGGATTTTAAAAGAGCATGCGCTGTCCCACGCACACTATAGTTTTCTAATTTGTTGAAAAGGATGGAATGATTGATTAGATCAAATGCCTTAGAAAAATCGACGTATATGCCTAATGCCATTTTTACAACTAAATGTATCTGTGATTATTTCTTTATGAGTCAAGAGGGCTGTCAGTAGAGCGATGCTTCCTGAACACATGTTGAAAATCTTGAAGCAAATTGTGGTGATTAAAAATGATAACAATCTGATATGCATTAATTTTTCCATTGCTTTCGAAAACACTGGGATTATTGAAATAGGTCGATAATTGTTAATGTTCTCTTTAGTACCATGCTTGTAAACAGGAACAACGCGTGAAACCTGCATTTGTTTTGGAAATACCCCTGTAGATAATATTAAATTATAAATATGGGTAAGAACAGGGCATATGATGTCAAGCACATGCTTTATGGGGCGAATTTGGATACCATCGGCGTACAAGGAGCGGCTGTTACTAATAGTACTGAAACAAGAAAAAATTTCCAGTGGTGTAGTTGTGGCAAGAAATAGAGTGTTACTAAACGCGCTTACAGGCAGGAACTGAGCATAGTTATCGAGGCCATCAATATTATTTAACTGTTTAACTGAGGTTTTAATGAAAACAACTCATTAAACGCATCCGGTATCGCCTTTCCCGAAAGTTTTTGGCCATTGTGACTCAAAACGTCCGGAAGTACTGAAAGTTGTGGGAATTGAGGCTAGCCCGCTGCCTTTGCGCGGGCTTTGCCGCCTTTTCTGCCGTTCTCATGTCCCGACATGTCAGCCCTCCTTTGCTGTCTGCCATGGTGGGAGAGCGGAGTGACGTTTAACTCCCTCACCCGGAAGCGGATGTTGACTGTGGCGCCGCGCGCGGGGACCCCTGAGAGGTTTTCGCGCGCTGCGTCGGGAGCGGTCATATACTCTCCGGGACAGCAAACGGTGAGCCACGCAATCTTTTCCGTCCGTCGACTCCCGTCGCTCGGGGGCTCGTCGGATTTCGCTGACAGCGCCTCGCGCCAGCGGCGAACGCTCACCTTTTGTTGCCCCGCTGCGTACGCACGGCCGAAGGGCGGTACGGTGTCCTAGTGCATGGCGTCGCTACGCCGACCCGTCTCCCTTCGAAGCCAATGCGAGCGCCTTTGCCCTCGCTCGAGCAACCGGGCCTTTGTTCCGGTGTCTCCGTGGATCACCTTTACCGCGGAGACGTGCTCGTGCCACCCTGTGTAGTGCTTTTGTGCCCGTGGCGTGGATAAGCCTACTTGCTTTCCCGCCGCGCCTTTTTGCAACGGGCTGTTCTGCGTTTGGTGTTGCCACAATAAAGTGTTGCGACGTTGAGCAGTATCGTGTTCTCGCCACGGCGACGGTGAACGCGTGCCCTGCGGCTCGCTAAGACCGGACCCACGCTGGTGGCCGTACTCCTTCGGGATACGTGTACCCCACACTGGCGCCCAACGCGGTATCAAAAGCTCCAGCTTTTGACTGCTCTTAGTGAGTCAGTTCGCCTGCGCGATTCGGGCTCATCGCAACATGTCTGCTTCGTGGCATGCCGCGCTGCACAAAGAGGCCACCGCCTCTATCGACAGGTGCCCTCCGGCGCTCTCCTGTGTCGTCACCCCTTTTTGTGGTGAACACACTCCAACGTGGTAGCTGACGCGCTATCTCGTGCCCCGTGTTTATTTATTTATTTATTTATTTATTTATTTGTGAAATACTGCAGGCCAAAAAGGCCCAAGCAGGAGGGGCAAAAACACAAACACAATATCAGTACATGAGTGACACAGCTTCACTAAAATACATCTGTGTAAGAGGAGAGCGAGTAGAAGAAAAACATCATAACAAAGAAAGCACGCGATCAGTATATGAGTAACAGAGCTTGACTAAAATACATCTGTGTAGGAGAAGAGCGAGTAGAAGAGAAACATAAAAAAAAATCAAGCAATATTGGGAGTGGGGGGGGGGGGGGTCAAGATTCACAGAATTAAACATTGGGTTCATCAAGATCGAAGGTTTGGAGGAAATCAGAAGGCAAGTTATTCCATTCTGTTACAGTTCTCGGAAAAAAGGAAAACTTAAATAAATCTGTCCGCGCAAAATACGGAGTTAAGGATCGGACATGAGAATGACGAGTTTGCCTGGTCGAAACTGGGGTAACGTAATGGGATGGGTCTAGCCCAAGTTTATTGTTAATTAGTGAGTCCAAGAATTTTAGACGGAGAAGCTGGCGCCGCGATTGTAGCGTCTGGATTTCGTTATCTCGCATTAGTTCCGTAACTGATGTACCACGACCATACTTTGAGTAAATAAAACGCACTGCTCGTCTTTGAATCTTTTCGAGGGAATATATGTTAGACTTAGTATGCGGATCCCATACAATACAAGCGTATTCAAGCTTTGGACGTATTAAAGTGTTATAAGCTAATAGTTTCACTTGCGACGGGGCGTCTCTGAGTTTGTGCCTTAAAAGACACAGTTTACGGAAAGCCGATGACGAAACATCGGCAATGTGTGCATTCCAGGACAACTTATTCGTTATCGTTATACCTAGGTATTTGTATTGACTGACTTCTTTTAAGGGTTGGCTTTTGGAGGAATAGGAAAACTGAAGGGGATTTTTCTTGTTAGTAATTCGAAGGCAAACAGATTTATCGAAATTAAGCACCATGCCCCATTTGTTACACCACGAAAGAATATTGTTAAGGGCAGTGTCGAGAGCAACCTGGTCATCTGGCGATTGTACATCTGTGAAAATAATGCAGTCGTCTGCAAAAAGTCTTATTTTAACCGGATCAGTAATAGCATTAACAATATCATTGCAATAAATTATAAACAGCAGCGGACCTAGAACCTGCCGAGAACCTGGATTTCGGTGCGACGGCCGCTCGAGGTGCCTTAGCACATGCAAGCGTCGGGGGCAAAACAGCGGCGAAAAGAGGGAGTCCCCATGAGGACGACCTTGACTGTTATCCAGGAAAGCGGCGCACTGCGTAGCGGCCAAGCGGGGGAACTTTTCGAAGGCCACCGTGCCGAGAGCGAACCCATGACGTCGTGCACGCGGCGGTTGCTGCGGTCCTGAGTGGGCGCGATACCAGACTCCCCCATATGAGAGAATGGGACTCGCTTTCAGCAGCGAAGAGCTACTGAAGGCTCAGCAAAGTGATCTGTTTCGAATCTCGGAGGGACGGAGCGCCGTTACGCTGCTTGTTCTGCGGCGGGCGTGATTAGGGGGCTGAAACAGTGTGTGTCGCTGAGTCCCCAGTGGATTCATTTTGCTGGACCATGACGGGCTCCTGCTGAAGTATATAGCCACTGACGACGAGTCCATCGACCCGTTTAAGGTGGTTATGCCCAAAAGTCTGAGAGCCACACTGTTGCGATCCTCTCACGACGAATCCATGGCCGGTCACCTGAGTGGTTCGAAAGTTTTTGCAAACTTAGCAATGTTGTGACCTGGCCGGCACGAAGCGTGGCTTTTATCGCTATTCCGTGCCTGACACGTCTGACAAACGGTTGAGCCAAGGGTTGGAAAGGCGCCCGGTCTTATGAACCGATTGTCAGTGAGCGTCCGTGGCGCATACCAACTGAAAGATCCTCTTTCGGAAAACTCAGCCGTGCCCACATCGCAGACCTGAAGCCCTTTGTCACGGTCTGACGAGCTCGCGCCAGTGCCCTGCGGCACTTCGCGCAAGCAACGGGCACACCCGGAGCCACGGACCGAATTCGGACCCCGCACCGGTATAATCTGACGAAGCGGCCACCTTTGTGATTTCGCGCCGGACGGCGGACTTCTCCGCAACCGAAGGCCCTAAGTTTACGGTCTAGCCTCAGAATAGGTTAGCTTCTTTACGGCCTTTTCTCGTAAAGAAGTTGACCCCGCCCTGTCTGCTGCCAGTGTTTCGTTTTATAAGTGTTCATGTGTATTTTATGTTTCTTTTGTCTAATACTAAGTGTGATTTGTGTTTTATGTTTTTTGCCAGATGTTGAGTGTCATTTTGCTCTGTTTTTACTTTTTTTGTGTTCATTTCGTCTACCGCGAAGAGAGCTGTGTGACCTTGAGTGTCGGTGCTTGCCGGGGGAGAGAGACGAACGACACTTTGCGCCGACGCTCGTGCAGCTGTCGGCGGTGTGTGTGCGTGCGTGTGTGGGTGCGTGACGCTTTGGTGCGAGCCCGCGAAGAGTGCGTCATGGCTTCCCCCCATCGACGCGGACACTGGAGGTGCGGGGGGGGGGGGGGCATTGACCCACTGACGTCAGACCATCTGGCTGTGCTCTGCTCTCGGCTGTCGCTGAAGAAGCCCTGCTGCCACGGAGGAAGGAAAAGGTAAGGAGAGGCCCTGACGTCACTCGTTCTGAAGCCGCGATGAAGCCGGAAGTCGGCCATATTGAGTAGGCAAATTCTCCTCTCTTGTTTACATATGAATGCGAAGCAGAAGGCGCGACTCCCTCTCCGGCTCGGAAAGCACGTGGGCTGCGCAGCGCGTGTGTCGTGACGATCCGAAACTAATGGAACTGGGCTCATCACTCAGAGCCAGCGGAATCGCTTCAGCGAAATCGCTTCGTCCGAGTAATAACAAAGAGTAACAGCTCGCTGACAACGAAGCAACTACGAAAGAACGCGCGCTAGATGCACTGACAACGGCGAGTGCTTTCACATCATTAATTCAGCGATTCGCTCGCAGGATTTCAAGCTGGACGGTTGTGCCCTCGCGATCTCCGACTTCAGCGTAGCTCCCGCCGACTGGTTCGCCCTCCGCGGTCTCCTGAAGCCGTGCAGCTCTCGCATTGTGGCACCCCGCCCTTGGACTGCTTCGACCGGATCCCCACTTTCCTATCTCCTTCTTTTTCTCTCTCGTTGGCTGGCTTCTTCTCCGTCTATTTTCCTTCTATTCTTTTTATCCCTCCTTCTTTTTCCCTATATCTTTTATTCCCCATATCCCATTCCTCTGCTGACCTGTTGAGGTGTCCTCGTAAGGAGAGACAGTTACGGGTCGGCACCTTTCTTTTCTTTTCTTCTGTTATAACCACTTATATATATATTCAGCAACTGTACAGACAACACGATCGGTCGTGCGCCTTCTACGGTTGCATTCCGCCACGCGACTGACGCAGCGTCCTGCCACTGTGTCCGTGTTCCGGGTGAAACTCACCTGCGCCAGCATTCTGCGACCGTGGTGACTTTGAGCACGATGCTAGTGACAGTTGAACGTGGTTGCTGTTACGTTGAGATTACATGCAATGCTGGTGGAGAGTGTACCAAGCGGAACAGAAAAGGTGTTTTAATACGCACATGCAAGTTGTTACTGTACACACACAACACGAAACTACGTATGTGCACATGGTCCTCACGGCGTCTTGCTGGGCTCAACAGCGTCGTCCGTTGTCACAAGAAGGAGCACTGCTCAACCGTCACTGACCTGCAAGGCGTTCGTCGTCATTCAGCTTCGTCATGGTGCCCAACGCCATTTCGCTGAACACTAACTGCTTCATCCGCGTCATCCGCCGCACGACACATGAATATGCACTTGTTCTACGCACTGTTGAAACCCCGTGGTGGGCAAAGAGATGTGTAAACGTTGCTAAGAGTAATGTAACAGCCACACGAACACTGTGTAACCAATAACGCGGCGCAGAGCACAGATATTGTCCGTCATGGCTCAGCACGAGACCTGGGGGGGGGGCACACATTCCGCCGCCAGCCGCGGCCGCTCACTGCTAGACCAGCTTCACTGCGCAACACGTAACCATAACAACGCCGCCATTGTGCCTACTGAATATGGCCGCCATGATGTCCTTTCCGCCACATTTTTTGCGCCCTGCGCCGGCTCGGCATGCCCTCTCCTTACATTTTTCCTTCCTCCGTGCCTGCTGCCTTTTCTACCATGGCTCCTGCGCGAGGCCAGATGAAAGCAGCTATATGCTGCCAGCCAACGCAAGGGCGCCTCGCAGCCAATTCTGGTTCAGCCTCCCTGATCACTGGAGAGGCCTGGCTTCCCGCAACGTCCCAGCTCCGTCATCGAGCGAAAAATTTGGGGCCTCCGAACCACAACCGAGGCGGCGTTCGTCGGACTCGCGGCTTATCAAGAGCAGCAACGAGCCATCAGTGAGCCGCCTCCCGTACCTCTGACCTCGCACTCGGGCATCGCACCCAGCGGACACTGTCACGCCCTTCCGCCCCTCCGCGCAGTGGACGCTATCCCCCTTCAGCACCACGAACACTAGTCCCACTGTTCTGTGCTCCCTTCCGCAGTTATTTTTATAGTGTCATGTGTTTTTTTGTTATTTAGGTTTTGTTTCTCCTTTGTAATCATTTTTAGCAGCAGTAGCAGGGCTGGACTGAGGTTAGCTGTCGCTCGAAGCAGTGTCATTTTAACTGCATGGGTGACGTCCAGCTGCCTTTTGCAGACCGGTAAAGGGCAAATTTAGCAGAGGGGGATGTGGGAATTAAGGCTAGCCCGCTGCCTTTGCGCGGGCTATGCCGCCTTTTCTGCCGTTCTCATGTCCCGACATGTCTGCCCTCCTTTGCTGTCTGCCGTGGTGGGTGAGCAGAGTGACGTTTAACTCCCTCACCCGGTAGCGGATGTTGACTGTGGCGCCGTGCGCGGAGACTCCCGAGAGGTTTTCGCGCGCTGCGTCGGGAGCGGTCAGTACTCTCCGGGACAGCAAACGGTGAGCCACGCAATCTTTTCCGTCCGTCGACTCCCGTCGCTCGTGGCTCATCAGACTTCGCTGACGGCGCCTCGCGCCCGAGGCGAACGCTCACCTTTTGTTGCCCCACTGCGTACTCACGGCCGAAGGGTGGTACGGTGTCCTAGTGCGTGGCCTAGCTACGCCGACCCGTCTCTCTCCGAAGCCAACGCGAGCGCCTTTGCCCTCGTTCGAGCAACCGGGCCTTTATCCCGGTGTCACCGTGGATCACCTTTATCGCGGAGACGTGCTCGTGGCACCCTGTGTAGTACTTTGTGCCCGTGGCGTGGATAAGCCTACTTGCTTTCCCGTCGCGCCTTTTTGCAACGGGCTGTTCTGCGTTTGGTGTTGCCACAATGAAGTGTTGCGACGTTGAGCAGTATCGTGTTCTCGCCACGGCGACAGTTAACGCGTGCCCTGCGGCTCGCTAAGACCGGACCCACGCTGGTGGCCGTACTCCTTCGGGATACGTGTACACCACACTGGCGCGCCGTGCGCTGAACTGTCTCCACTGGCGAGCGCGATGTGGCGGTGAAAGGGAGACCCACGAAACGACGAATCAGTGTCAGTGGCGTGTGTTGTGGTGCCGTGATTGGGAAAAGGGCGTGATGTGAAGTGACGTAAGTGTTGGTGCGCGCTGTGAGTGGAGTTTGATCGCCGACAGATCGGGGGCGGGCTGGTCACCACGGCTGCGAGTCTGCGCGCCGCCAGCAGTGCGGCCTCTCAGTGTGGAATCGACGACCCTGGCCACAAGTGGTGTTTTTCCCGTTCCGCTTTCCGGCATGTCTACGGTTCCGGCGAAGTCAACATTGCCTGCGCGCCGGCAGGAGGCGGGGACGCGGTGGGCACGCAAACCACCCGAGTCCGCGGCCCCGGCGCCTCCATGTGCGAAGATGCAAGTACGAAGCGTGGCCACTTGGAAGTGCCAGGAAAACCAAGATGCGCCCAGGTGCTTTGTGAGCGATTTGCCGTGGAAGGCTCAGCGGCGAGTACGACGTGCGACTGCCCGTGATAAGGTGCCGTTGCCATTCCGTGGCCACACCATCACAGAGCGCGACGTGCTTGCGCGTGGTGCCCGGCTGCCAGAACCACCTGGGGTGCGTGTGTGCTCATTGTGCGGGGTCAACGTATACGCAAACAGCCATTTTTGGCGGAAGCCTCCACGCGGGAAGAGCCCAGGCGGCGCGAGCCTCCGGGTGTAGCAAGTGGACGCCGGCCTCGTCCGTGCCACCCACGGCGCTCCCCGACGAAGACCTGGCTGCTCTCTGCCGGGAAAGAATGCGCGAAAACCCGGGCTTCACAGCCCTCGTTGACCCAGGGATTCCGTCGGCCGAAGCATCTACGCCGGACGGTAACGGCAACGGCGACACCAGCGCAGACTTCCTCGTCACTTTTGATGAAGACTTTATTTGACTTTGTGTGTGTGTATGTTTTTTTCCTTGTGTTACCCGTGTTCGTTCATGTATTCTTGTACTTTCGCTACTCGTTTTTTGTCCCCTTCCTTTTATGAACATAAAGCTCATGTTGTACCTTTAAAGCGTTTTTCATTGTAGTTTGTGCTGCAGCAACTGGGTCGGGAGAGGCCACTGTCTTGCTCATAGCGGTGTCATTTTTTAACTGCATGAGTAACGCCCGGCTGCCTTTTGCAGACCGGTAAAGGGAAAAATTTAGGAGAGGGGGATGTGGGACTTGAGGCTAGCCCTCTGCCTTTTCGCGGGCTTTACCGCCTTTTTTGCCGTTCTCATGTCCCGACATGTCTGCCCTCCTTTGCTGTCTGCCGTGGTGGGAGAGTGGAGTGACGTTTAACTCCCTCACCCGGAAGCGGATGTTGACTGTGGCGCCGCGTGCGGGGACCCCCTAGAGGTTTTCGCGCGCTGCGTCGGGAGTGGTCAGATACTCTCCGGGACAGCAAACGGTGAGCCACGCAATCTTTTCCCTCCGTCAACTCCCGTCTCTCGGGGGCTCGCCGGATTTCGCTGACGGCGCCTCACGCCAGCGGCGAACGCTCACCTTTTGTTGCCCCGCTGCGTACGCACGGCCGAAGGGCGGTACGGTGTCCTAGTGCGTGGCCTCGCTACGCCGACCCGACTCCCTTCGAAGCCAATGCGAGCGCCTTTGCCCTTGCTCGAGCAACCGGGCCTTTGTTCTGGTGTCTCCGTAAATCACCTTTACCGTGGAGAGGTGCTCGTGGCACCCTGTGTAGTACTTTTGTGCCCGTGGATAAGCCTACTTGCTTGGGGGGGGGGGGAAATGATCATGGTGGAGTGTTTGGAAAGTACGAATAAACGCATTGTATGCAACGTCACTATCTTTCGATCTGTAAACGCTGTCAAGCCTCTTGTGCAATAACTTTGCGAAATTCTTCAAGATTTAATGAGGTAATAGATTGAATAAGAACTTGCTTTGTAGTTGCAATTGAGTGCATTGGATTTACCAGTAATATAATACTGTGATGTGTGGTGCGCGTTCAAAGTGCGCGCCTTCGAAAAGTGCGCGTCACGGAAAAAAAAAAAAAAACAAAAGGAGAAATACCAGAGTGCACGTGCGGGGCTGCTTAAACAAGAATGACGACGTTAAAGAGCGTCGAGCACGAGGATGCGTGGCAGGACGTGAAGTAAACAAAAGGTAAAACATCCAATGGGCAGCGAACACGGAGATTTCAAGGCCCAATGGCTTGACACCACGAGACAGCAGTATCTCCAATGAGAACGAGACAAGTGGGCCAGAGCTGAAGCAGGAGCCTGAGCAGACCAGAGCAAGGGGAATTCGAGGCAGGCAGTGCAAGCGGAAGGTCGTCACCGGACCGGGCGCTGAAGATGGGCCGTTGGGTTCCGGACCCGAGCCTACAGGACTTCCACCGGCCGGGGCCTCCTGCTGTCGGGTTCCCGCTCCAAAGGACCGTGGCCATCCGGTCCTGAACTCCTTTCCAGGGCCTGCGGACTTTGGTTCCGGCAGGCGAGCTACAGCCGTCGGGCTCCGGGCCCGAGCTGTGCGCCCAGCTGCTTGACTAGGTCGACCCTGGTTCTCTGACGCGTCACCACCAGCCTGCGTTCTCTCGTCACAGACGGGTCCACACTCCTAAAGCCAGAGCCACCACGTTCCGGCCTGGTTTCTCGACGTGTCGTCAGCAGCCAGCGTTCCTTCATCCCCGTCCTGCCCGCGTCCTGAAGCCGGAATCACCGCGTTCCGGTTTGCTCACCGTCGGCGGAATTCAGCGTGTGGGTGAGACCGAACAGATATCTTGCGCTACTCCCATCACTCAGCCCCTTTCGAACGTTAGGTTTAGTTACTGACTTTGAACGTTTTTGTTGGGTGTTTACAGATGTGTTTCGTCATGTCCAGTCAACTGTTTATTAAGTGTTTTGTTTTGTGAGGAATCTTTGCCTTTTTTCTTTTCAATTAAACTTTTTGTGTGTTTCTTGGAAACCGAACGGCTTTGTCCTTATTAACAAAACTCTCTGAGGCTCAGCCCGGGAGAAAAACAAATCAGCAACAAGAACCCGCATCACAAATTGGCGTCCGCAGCGACAGGACAAAGTCGTTTGTTTTTCCAGTAGATTTTTTTGACGCGGTTAACACGATGACGAACACGTGGGAGTTAATTGAGTTGGCGGATAAAATGGGACTGACGGGAGCGGAGTTTAGAGTATGGTATGAGGAACGGGCTGCGATATGTGACGCTAAAAAGCAGCAGATTGCATTGCAAACACACGCTAAGAGAGAGGAGTTCGAGCGAGAAACACGGGCTAGGAGAGAGAAGCTCGAGCGAGAGACACGCGCTAAGAAGGAGCAGCTTGAGCTAGAAATGCGTGAAAAGAAAAGGCTGCTCGAGATAGAGATGCGCGAAAAGAAGAGACTGTTGGAACTAGAATATGAGGATTTGCAGCAGTGGCTTGAGAGGGAAAACGCTGAATATACGTGGTCTGAGAGCCAGAGTAGTCAGCCAGTGGATGAGGTGTGCTCTGAAAGCAGTTACATCGGGAGCGATTTGAATTTACGTGAGACTGACCCTGTACCTCGTCATGACCTTTCGCTAGAGAAAGAAACTCTGAAAGAGTATGACAGGGAGGTAAACAGTCAAAAGACTAGGAGACTCGATAAGCTTATTGAAGCGCAGGAATGCTTCGTGAGCATGGAACAAGAACGTTCCATTCAGAGTAAAGGGTATTTTGAAACCTGTGAGAGGTCAAGCGCACTTTATTCAGAGGTAGGATTGCCTCTGAATAGCTCCGCTGAAGGAGCAATAAAAGGTCTCCTAGGTAATGCCGGCGAATGCCATAATGAAAGCTCTGATGTAGCAGCTACCTATTGTTTTGGGCCACTGGAGATAGCAACAGACGCTACGGACATGGTTTTTCACCATGATTATAACTTGCCCATACAGAGAGATGGCTTGTGTTCTCGGGAAATTGTAGATGATGCTTTTAGAAGAATATTGGAGCAAAATGCAAAAGCACTTGTTGAAGAACAGAGAGTAGAGTTGCAATGTAGGTCAGCTATATGTGACAATGAGGGTAATCACGATGACCCAGGCAGAAGGGTTGAAAGTATTGATGAACAAGCAATACAGAAAGCTGAAGGGATGGAAAGTGAACCAGAAGGCAGTAATGGTCCAGCAGGTTATTGTACGAGGAAGGACGCCGACTGGTGCTCTTTGGCATCTTCGGTTGAAGAGGTCGCTTCTGTTAAGATGTCTCAACGATTAGCGGCTTACGAGCTCAAGCAAGGCGTTCGTGGGAAGGATGAAATGATTCAGGCGTGGTTGTACTGGTGCGCCTGGAGGCAACGCCTCCGACTGGCATACAGACATTCCAGCGTGTATGCTTGTGATTTCGAGGTTGGGAACCTGGTGATACACAGCTTTAGGTTCATACGAGCTTACGGTCGAGAATTCTTCCACTGGCTTCCGATTCCTTACTCTTGTCAAATGGTTAGAGCAGTTAAACGTCTTGTATGGGACGCTATAACTTAAGCGTCAAATTCGATTTCCCGCTGGTTTCTTTTGGATCTTGCTTGCGGACCATGGAAGGGTGTTGCTTGTAAATATTTGAAGAAGTTACATGCAATGTAACATTAACATGATGTATAGTTTTTGAGATGATAGGGTATATATGATAAAAAAAAAGGGGTGGTGTACTACTAATTTGGGGATTTTCACAATCCGCTAGATGTGTCCATACTTTTTCTCACTTCTTGCGTATTTTGAGGTTAGTGAATGTGGACCTTTGGGCAATGCAGTGAACTGTGTGGCGGACATATGTGGGTAAATTGTGGTGCAGTGCGAAACGTGCACTCAACGGCAGTTTTTTTTTTCTTCTCGGAAAAAAAAAAAAAAAACTTTTCTTATTGTTGTTGGTTGAATGTTACGTTCTGTGGACTCGGTGTTTCGACGTGAGACATGTCAACGAAGAAGCAGTGTGGTGCCATCGGTGTGATGTGTTGAACTGCGTGGTGCAAATATGTGGTGTAATTGTGACGTAGTGCAGAACGCGCACTCATCGGCAGTTTTTTTTTTCTAAAAAAAAAACTTGAATGAAAGGGGGGCGTATGTGATGTGTGGTGCGCGTTCAAAGTGCGCGCCTTCGAAAAGTGCGCGTCACGGAAAAAAAAAAAAAAAAAACAAAAGGAGAAATACCAGAGTGCACGTGCGGGGCTGCTTAAACAAGAATGACGACGTTAAAGAGCGTCGAGCACGAGGATGCGTGGCAGGACGTGAAGTAAACAAAAGGTAAAACATCCAATGGGCAGCGAACACGGAGATTTCAAGGCCCAATGGCTTGACACCACGAGACAGCAGTATCTCCAATGAGAACGAGACAAGTGGGCCAGAGCTGAAGCAGGAGCCTGAGCAGACCAGAGCAAGGGGAATTCGAGGCAGGCAGTGCAAGCGGAAGGTCGTCACCGGACCGGGCGCTGAAGATGGGCCGTTGGGTTCCGGACCCGAGCCTACAGGACTTCCACCGGCCGGGGCCTCCTGCTGTCGGGTTCCCGCTCCAAAGGACCGTGGCCATCCGGTCCTGAACTCCTTTCCAGGGCCTGCGGACTTTGGTTCCGGCAGGCGAGCTACAGCCGTCGGGCTCCGGGCCCGAGCTGTGCGCCCAGCTGCTTGACTAGGTCGACCCTGGTTCTCTGACGCGTCACCACCAGCCTGCGTTCTCTCGTCACAGACGGGTCCACACTCCTAAAGCCAGAGCCACCACGTTCCGGCCTGGTTTCTCGACGTGTCGTCAGCAGCCAGCGTTCCTTCATCCCCGTCCTGCCCGCGTCCTGAAGCCGGAATCACCGCGTTCCGGTTTGCTCACCGTCGGCGGAATTCAGCGTGTGGGTGAGACCGAACAGATATCTTGCGCTACTCCCATCACTCAGCCCCTTTCGAACGTTAGGTTTAGTTACTGACTTTGAACGTTTTTGTTGGGTGTTTACAGATGTGTTTCGTCATGTCCAGTCAACTGTTTATTAAGTGTTTTGTTTTGTGAGGAATCTTTGCCTTTTTTCTTTTCAATTAAACTTTTTGTGTGTTTCTTGGAAACCGAACGGCTTTGTCCTTATTAACAAAACTCTCTGAGGCTCAGCCCGGGAGAAAAACAAATCAGCAACAAGAACCCGCATCACAAATACCTAGGTGAACAATAATGTCAGTGTACACAACATTGGCCTCTAACAAGTCGATGTTAAAGTTTGAGATGAATACATCTAACAGGGATGCGCCGTCGATAGTCACACGTATTGCAGAAGATATCGTGTTTGAAAAACCGTAAGTTGTGATGAGGGAATGGAAATCTTTTTGTAATGGGGATGATGAAAGCATGTTTATATTGACGTCACCACCTAAGACCAGGTTGATTTTTTCTTCTAATGAATAGCTGAAAAGCTTTTCAAGGAATGCAAAAAATCTTGTTGTATCACCAGATGGAGGTCTGTGCATAACGGAGAACATTTTGTTACTGCTCTGCACTGTTAACACCTCACAATCAGGGGTTATATCAGTAAATTAGACCATGAGCTCAGCCAAGATATTTTCCTTGAGAAAGAGTGCGATACCACTCCCTCGCTTATCACGACGATTTTGGATAAACGATTGATAGCCAGCAAGCTGAAACATGTCCGATGTGCGCGTTAACCAAGTTTTAATTAACATTATTACTGAAAACGCTGTTCCGAAAGTGTCGAGTAGCAAGCTGAAATCGTCTATTTTGTTTGGCAGTGAACGAATATTTTGATGAAAACACGTCAATTTTGGTTTTTTAGCTGAGACGAAATGTTTTATTCCGGAAGGCACGTAACCCATTATCAAGCCAAGTAAAAGAGTTAGTTAGGTCCCATTAGCAAATTTTGGATAGGTCCCCTGTGCTTCCAATGAAACACACCCGGCTGTCCTCAGTTTTCCTCGCCTTGATAAGACAACCATCAGTCCAAAGAAACTTCCACTTTTTCTTTTTTCAGAGCTAATGCCCGCGCAAGAAGGCGCTTGTTTTCAGGCGTCAACTGTTCATTGATATAGATTGGAACGGCCGGGGTCCGTGGGAGGTCAAGGTCTGCCGTAGTTAACCTAGCTTTGCTGATAAAGTCAGCTTTCTTTGTTCTCACGCAAAATCGGGCTATTATGTTTTTGTACTTCTTGGCGGGTACATGGTGAACGACGTCAATGTCTGTAGAGGTCACTGGACACCATATCTTGTCCCCAAGTTTTTGCAAGATGGCTTTGCAGTCCTCCCCTTGCACGCAAGGTATACCCTTGATTTCAATGTTTTTGATACGAGAGTATTGTTCTGAATTAGCAAGTCTTCTCGCTAGGTCCTCGTTTTCTTTTCTCAAAGTTTTGTTGTCCAAAGCTAACGCTTCCTGATCTTGTTTCATTTTTTTGTACAGTGAGTTAAACATCTCAAGGCTTTTGCGTATTTCTGTCACCTCTTTTCGAAGTGCGTCAACCTCACGCTACAATTCAGCATTCGTGACCATGGTTCAAAAGTAAAAAAAATACACCGGGTTGGCAGCAGCAGGTGTGGCAAATATGAACAATGGAAAGTTTCAATGGAATCAAACTAACCTGCGTAGTGAAATTCGTTGGTTTAGCGACAGAACGCCAGTTGCCAAAGCCGCTGCTGCCAACCGTTGTGAGGAACGCTGGGCACGGTTCCGCTTAAGTAGCGTCGATGGCAGCGCCGCACCAGGGACCACTTCCACGTCAGAGCACGTGTTACTCCGTCGTAGCTGCACGTGTCAGTCCGTCGTCTTCAAGGGATGATTCCGCCGGCTTGAAGTGGTCACCACCAACATGCACTGTCTCGGCGCCTGAGTAGTGAAATTCGTTGGTTTAGTGACAGAAAGCCTGTTG
>NC_134702.1:260218230-260361230 GCF_043290135.1 Rhipicephalus microplus
CAGACACTCGCCCGATGCCTCCACACCACCGTGTGTGTCTCGTGTTGTTTCCTACTACAAATTTGTCCCAAATACAAGAAGCTCTTCTTCCATAAACAGTCTTGCTTTATCGATTACCTTAGCCTGTACACAAATAACGTATTTTTTCGGTGTCGACATACTCGGTAAGCATACGCATTTTAAGTTTGGCATGGCACCAATAGCACCCATGAATTTAACGAGGTGCATAAAAAAGCATCACACCTTTTTTTCAACATTCTAGGAAAAAGTCCATGCGTGAAAGAACGATCATATACAATTGATGGAGTTATACGTGCCGCTGCCACCATATAGGTGTTTGGCATTTTCCTCCCTTCAAATACGGCTGCCGTGGCTGGAAGTCGAACCTGAGTTCCTTAGCATTGTCACACGGGACCCAATGAGGCTATCTTACCAAAATGAGGCTATGCTACCCAATGAGGCTATGCCACCCAAAGAGGCTATGTTCCCAAAAGAATACAGTCGGGACGAGATTATCTCTTATTTCTCTCGCACAACCTGCGTTGTAACGTACGTATACACTGCTAAGACGGTCGTTACCGCATCGAAAACATTGTCAATGAAGGGCTAGCGGTGTACTGTATCCCTGGCTAACGGTCATATGTGTGGTAAGGACGTTAAAGAATATAAGCAAACGTTAACACGAAACAACTAAACGAAGTCAACGCGACCACAGAACACCTACTACGTCTGGCCTGCATGCTTCACCCTCTCCGAGTAACAAGTGGAAGAATAAAACAACACATGACCTCCGAAATCGCAATCGCGCGGCAAGCGTTTGCCTTCTTGGAGGCTTCGAGACAAAAAAAAGTCGCAGTGGTTGAGAGATGGCGCAGCGTTTGGAATTTCGTTGGCATTCTATGCATTTCTAGGAGTAATCGTTTTCGCAAAAACCTCCGTTCATCATTGTGCAACCGTTGAATAACTTCCGATTCTCTGAAAATCAGATACAACATATTTACGTGTGCGCATGTTGTGGTATGGCCACTAAACTTAAATAAAGTTGACCAAAGCTTACTTGTAACTTGTGTCACTATGGTCAGACAAAATTCATTGCTATATAAGCTTGTACGCTTTCGTAGTAGGGTGTGAGTGAAGACGTCTGAGTGTGTGCCGCTGTGGAGAGTTGTTGATTGTACTCTTGTACATTGGGCTCACTCTATATGCGTACTTTCTGTACTATGTGTTCTTGTGTGCATGCATTGCTATATGCATTGCATCAGAATATATTAGGCTTCCGGTGTCAGTGAGTGATCCATGAATGGGCTGAGTCACCAACTATCCGCTATGGAGCCGTACTGGTGGGTATGACAACGTACATCATGGCAGGCAACTTTACTTTTATTATCGTTCGGTCCCTCTAGATGGCGCCACCTGCCGTTTACTTCACGGCTGTGACTCTCACACTTCCAGCTACTTATACAACGTTGAACATCTCTATATCAAAACTGCACTACTGAGTCGAAATGATATTGCTGCAATCGGGTTTATGGTTTGGAGGCGAATCTCGTGGCCTGCGTTCCCGTAAACGCGTGGATAACGTCGCTACACGATGTGAATCTGCGAGAAATAAATACAGCAGGCCTAGCACGCGCTCTTCGGGTGAGGACTCTGCAGTATCCGTGCCTTTCAAAGTGAACGTCACCTCGCTGGCCGACCAAAACCCAGTAGCTCTGTTGTTCTCTCTTGCGATGTTTTTGTCACCACAGGTTCATCTGCATGTTTTTATAATCATTTCATTTGATATCAAGCTCAGCGGGACCGCTTTTTGTAACTGTCAGTGTCGTGTACTCTTTATCAGTCGAGAATCGATGCATTTGCTAAGCCTACTTGCTTCGCTACCTGAAGTCAGCTATTTTGATTTTCATAAGGAGGAACATGTTTCTCCTTGGCAGAAGGAGCAACATTTCTCTATTTAAAGACGAACATTCGGGACATCGCCGTTTCTTCCTAAATGGAGAGAACGTCACTCCATTTTTTAAAGAGTGTAGGCATTGTAATACTACGTGATTGGTACATGCGCGAGCTATGTGTGTGTTTGATTTACAAGATCGGGCAGATGGTGTTGGCTACTTGAGCAGATGTATTTTAAAAGTAAACCAGTTCTTAGATCTCGCTCGTTCAGGTGTACTGCTTAAGTCTTTCATTGTCTTGCTCAAAGTGACTGAAAGATGAGTTCAGTCCAAGTAGGCTGCCTAGCAGTTATGCTTCAATTATATCTGTTTTCTTCCTCCTGGCTGTCACACTGCTTTCTCCGATTCCTGTGTTACCGTTAACTACTACAGCTTCCACAAGCACCTATGGCCATGAAGGTTTGTTCATTCATTGATCATGGACGTTAGTCGTTGGATTGGATATGTCTCACTAAACGTTTACCAGGGATCGTTCCCATTAAATGATACCGTAGCTTCCAAACATCGAGAGAAATTGTATAGCTCTCTTATATCATTGTACTGTAAATATTAAACTACCTCTGGAAAGAC
Organism: Rhipicephalus microplus; assembly: GCF_043290135.1. Classification (NCBI taxonomy): domain Eukaryota; kingdom Metazoa; phylum Arthropoda; class Arachnida; order Ixodida; family Ixodidae; genus Rhipicephalus; species Rhipicephalus microplus. The sequence goes on from NC_134702.1 coordinate 260,220,753, forward strand.
AAATTACACTTTCGTGTTGTATCAAATACTATGACGAAGGGATCTACCATGTTTTAGTTTTCTTTCCACATCCATGCGCCGGCTCTCGATCGCCCATACGAGCGCCTGCAATATGCAGCTATACTGTGTTTCACCTATTTGAACCAGCACTACCAAAGAAACGGGGTGTAAGAAAGCCACACGCTTGCGCAGCGAAACGTAGTCCCATACACAAGTGCCTTAAAATTGACAGGGTTGGATATAATTGGCATTTCATCTGCGTTTTACGCCATGTCGATATATGATAGGTTCATTCTTCTTCGCATTTATTTCTTACACATTTATTCAGTTGTGTCGGTTACTGCCTATAACTATGTTTGTGAATCAACACGGCATGCAGCATCCATTCAGTAGCGACTGCTCGCTTCGATCCGAACTTGGTCTTGCTACACGCTCGCTGCGCTAACAGCAGTAAAGAAATGGTGAAATCAGTCATCGAATTGTTTAATCTCACTCTGGGACTAAAGCATCAGGTACGTTTTGTTGATACTAGCGAGATGTGCTGCTTGCTTAGCCGCACCTTTTAAGCCTGATGCACTGAGGCAGTGTTTGGACTGCGTCGCCAGACCAAGAACGCTGCATCTCCAAATATCAGTAGTAAAGATAGTTATAGCGCAAGAACATGACGACGACAAAGAGACAAGAAGGACACGAAGGACGAAACCACGCACAGTATTTCATGCATGCGGGATCCTCCTCCGGTGGCAACGAAAAAGAGAGAAAAGTTGCGTTGCAGCAGGAGACGCGAAGGAACCCATCGACGGAGAAACAGATCTACGAGAGCCACGAACAGCGTCGGAGAGAAATAGCCGAAAAGAAGTGACCCGCCAATATGAGATTCTACCGATCTTCAGCAAAACAATAAACTTACGCTCCTTTAAGTTCCAGGTGTATCTCCTTGTTTAGGAGCTTTACTGCATTTCAAGTAAATAAACAACCATAATAACTTCTATTCATTGAGAAGACGCCGTCAGTTCCGTGAGAAGACGACACGAAGCGAATGAACACATGTGGAGGAGCTCAGCGCCCTTCCCATTGGCTGAGAGGCCTGTAGCCTTCAGAGTGCTGAAAGAAACTTCTGAAAGAGAGTATAGTTTCACATTTGTTCTGGAGAATTTGATTGCTTCTAGCACCTGCAAACAAAGCTGATGACTGTCCGCTTTGTAATCTCACAAGCGTTGACCACTTGCCATGCTCTCATTTATTGGTTCCCGTGGTGCTATTACAATGGCTGCTATGCGTAGTGTAATTACGGAAACGATGCCGTCGTGGTTGTGTCTCCAGTTTTGAGGACACGGAAAAACTACTAATTTTATCTCGTTCCAGGCGAGAAGAAAAGGTATACATTATGGTGTTTTAGATGCGAGCAGCTGTTTGACTAGCCTATGTAATGCTGTCCGTACATGTCTCTGTGCCAGCACACCACTCCGCCTTTCTCCTGCCGCAGTTGTTGGAACGATATTAAGTAGGTCAAGTTGCAGGTGCGTGTTGACGTCACTCTCTCCCTCAACCACAGCAGCTGCCGGCTCGTGCCAACACAACTATGTAGTGTTGTTCCCCCGCCCTTCGCAACACACTTCTGTCTCGCTTAACCTACTCCACTGACCACAACACTTGGCCGCACGTTGAATGAAAACACTATTTCGACTCGTTTATCTGCAATGAAACTTATACGAAATCCTATCCGCTTCCTGTGTCTTCGCGTCACAAGGAAACGTTTATCTAGGCTACATCCAGTTTCGCTTCAAAATGTTCTTCCAGTACCCGCGTCGACGCCAGTTTCAGCCGGGTCAACGCTGTGCGTGCCACTGTTGCTTCCGATATCCCATCATGGTTACCTTCGGAGTAATTTTTAATAATTTTTTCCTCTCGTTTTTACTTTTTGGATTGGCACACAATCATACCGTTTTTTCGTGCGCTTACGCATGCAGTTCGCTTACGCTATAGAAGTGCGCACCGGAATTTTCACAAAGAAGTTACCACCCACCCATGCCATGGGAAGCAAGGACCCAGAAAAGATCATAAGCGTGTCTGCATCAACCAACTCTGAGAGATACGTCAAAAAAAACGCTACATGTATGTTGAATGCAACTAACCACTATGTGTGGAGCCATACTTCTAAGACTATGATACGCTGAAAAAGTTTTAAAGCTAGAGGAAGAACAAAAGGTGGCCAAAGCAATTAGCAAGAACTTTGGTGCTGCTGACTACGACAAAAAGAATATAAATCAAGTGTAAAAGTTTGCTGCAAGGGCGTGTGAAAAAATTTGCCTTCGCAGGATAAAAACGAATGTAAAAGAAGGTAGCCAGCTTACCCTGACTTCGTTTTCAGTACCAAGATGCATAACGAGAACCACCCTTTCCGAATGATTGTGGAGCATGAAGGAACGAGGCAATGTTGTGTGGCTGTCCACTTAAAGACACATCTGTCTCTTGTGCGAATAAAAGACTCCCGTACGTATACCAAGAAGAGATCACATTCATAAAGAAAAGTTAGCCAATTATGCGTTTTTGTTATTGGCGTAAAAGATATGTTCTACAATATACCGCAACCAGCTGCTGTTGAAGCCGTTGAAGAGTGCATGGAGTCCTTTGGTGAAAGAGAGTTTGAAAAACAACGTGAAATTTGTGTGCAAGATTTTCTTGAACTCCTTAAGCTTCATTGACAATCCCTGTTTGCCGAATACGAAGGTGGTATGCATGTGCAGCGAGCTGGAATTTGTATCGGCTTCTGTTTAGCGCCTTTACTTTGCAATATTTTTATGGGGAAGGGAGACAAACATTGATTACTGTTTTCGAATGCAAAGGATGTAGAGGCCTGCTTTAGATTTGTGAATGGTTTCCTGCTTTGGGTTCCATACAAAAGCGCGAATACTGCTAGCGTTAAAAGAAAAACTTGCATAACATCACACATGTTTTGTTTGTTTCTGAGGGGGGGGGGGGCGCTAGATTTGACGTATCAATCGCCAACTTAGTCTTCCTTAAAGATGCTAGGCGTGCAGATTCCCCTAAATGTAGATCATAGATGTTGAATGTATTCAACAAAAGAAACACAGGCCATCAAGAGATGTTATTCCACGCATTCAATAATACATAGAGAAGGAGTAGCATTTTTTCTTGTGTGTACAGCAAAGTTTGCGAAAATCCTGTCCGCATAAAGTTGCACAGAGCGTCAACACGAAAAGCTGAAGGACAGTGACTCTCCTGATACTTTTATTGCACAAATGGCTGATAAGTTAACAAGCACAAGTAATGGCAAGAATAATGAAAAACGTGATGAAATGATTACTGACACAGCAAGACCAATAGTTCTGCTGTATCACACTATCTCACGAAAGCTGAAATATATCGCAAATGCACGGCACGTAAAACTTGTTTTCTCTTCTCCGGAAAACTTATTAGAATGTGTTGAAGGGTAAACAGCTTCAAGAAAATAAAAGCAAAATAATTATTGCGGTATCAATCATGTCAGAAAATTTGTGGAGTTTAATAAGGAAGTATTGTGCAACACCCCATTGGCAAGCGGTAGGGTATACATCCGTCACACGGAAAGGTCTTTAGGCACAAGAGAGCACCGAACTAATTGTCAATGAATCACGCATCTGGGAAATATAGCATCACATGTAACGCAATGTCAATGAATGCTGCTTTTCTAAAAGACCACAGCTACTTCACAGAATTGCGATGAAATTGAAAGAGTCATACACGAATCTCATATGAGCATACAGGCACATGCCAACGAAAACACAATCTACGGACCTTTCTTCAAAAGAACTTCATTTTCTTAAAACAGCATGCCCTTTTATTATTCATATAGCAATATATTGAATTTCTCAGCTGGACTTTGCCACCGGCGTCGGCGTCACTCATCGTACATGCATACACATCTATATATTGTAAGGCGGCGTCCAGGACCCTCAACACTCTTCTTTATCGTCTCGAGTATGTGCTCCACAACCCAAACTGGAGTGGTGATGCTGCGTATGTACATATGACAAAACGGAACGCACAAATAATTCTCACAATAATTTTTGCCGCGCACTTGAGCAGCCGGCCCGCTGAAATTTAGGCGGTAAAGGTATGGCGAACCGGTTTCAGACGTGAAACGTGGACTATCTCGGAGGCACGATAACGACGGTCCAAGAACCCCCCACGGGAGTGACAAGGTAGTTGACAGAAGATGTTCGTTCACAGACAACGGAAGGTCTGAAAAAGCATAACAGAAAGTTTTCACAGAACCCGCGTGAACGGACAGGCATCCATAGAACTACCTAACCTCCAGCATGGAAGGTGATGTCTCGAGGAAGGCTGTAATAGTGTCGCTTGCGGTCTTGTTGACTGGCTTCTGTGTTGAGCCGAGCACGTTGTCGTGTGTCAGCGAGCCTGGAGACGAAATGTTCGCTTGTAGTTGGGTTGGTTTTCGTCGTTGCATTGAAGAAAGAGGCGTCGTTGGTGAATGTCGGCGCACGACCGTAGACGCGGAAGAAAGGTGAATATCTGGTGGTTCGTTGAACAGCGGTGTTGTGTGCAAACGTTACAAACGGCAAGATTTTGTCCTAGTTATCGCGGTTTGGTCTGATGTACATGCATATCATGTTGATTAGAGTCCGTTAGAATCGCTCTGCGAGGCCGTTTGTTTGCAGGTGGTGAGCTGATGTCGTGTTGTGACCTGTGCCACAAGTTTTTAAAATTTCATCGAGAATTTCGGACAGAAAGGCCTTGCCTCAGTCACACAACGACACGCCAGGTGCACCATGATGCAACACAATGGTTTCTAAAATAAAGGCGGCAAGATCTGAGGCAGAGCTAGTGCAAAGAAGAGTGGTGTCCGCGTATCTTGTGACGTGGTCGACCGTTGTGACGATCTAGTGGTGGCCTGCTGGCGTTACGGGAAGCTGTCCGACAAGTTTTATTCCGAAAACAACAATAGATATTTTGGGACATGGTATGGGTTGTAATAAGTCAGCAGGAGCCGAAGTTGGTCGTTTCCGGCGTTGGCAAAGTGCGCAAGAAGCGACATAATTAGCCACAAAGGTAGAAAGGCCAGGCCAGAAGAAACGGCTTCTAACGCAGTTGTAGGCCTTCTGTATACCTAAATGTCCAGCTGATAGATCGTCGTGCAACGCTTCGATAACTTGTTGTCACAGAAAACGGGGAAGTGCTGGCATCCAGCGATACTCGTCCGTATTGTAAGTATAGCGCTGCAGAACATTGTTATCTAGCTTGAACTGCTGTAGCTGACGACGCAGTTTGGCTGTAGGTGGAGAAGACAAGCCATTCAAATATCTGATGATGCGGTTACAGTAGCGGTCGTCACGTTGGCACGAGGCAAACTGAGCGCTGCTGTTTACAGATAGCGATGCAGCAACTGCAAGAAGTGATAACGTGATTGAAGAGGAAGCCGCTTGATCACCTGAGGGGCAATAAGAGTGCGTGGTTGGAGATGAAAGTGGCAGAGGACAGCTAGAAAAGCATCGGCATCTCGACCTGTACAAAATGTAAAAATTGTTCTCTTGCAAATGAAATATCGAGCGACCGAGGCACCCAGACAAACTTTTCAGCGAGGACGAGTGGCATAGAGCATGAAGTGGTGTCCATACAGGTATGGTCGAAATTTGTGAATGACCCAATCAAAACCGAGACATTCCTGTTCTGATATCGAGTAGTTCTGCTTCTCAGCTGGCATACGCAACTACTCACTCACTTAAAGTGTTGTCGCACAGGAGAAGGACAACACTGATTCCGTGGCCGGTTTCATCTGTGTGCTGTAAAATGGGTGCACTTTTGTCGTAGTGACGGAGGACGGGGCCTGATGTCAAAGCACGCTTAAGGGCTTGGAAAGGAAACTAGCATTCATCAGTCTAAGTGAAAGCCGTTCTCGACGTCAGAAGCTTGTGTAACTGCCCCTCCATGGCAGAAAAGTGACTAATGAAATGGCGCTAGTAGGACGCCAGGCCCAATAAATTTCGCAATTGCGTTTGATTGCCTGGACGAGGAAAACAAATTAAGGCCTCAACCTTATCATGGTCGGCTTGAACGCTATCTTTGCTGACAAGCTGATCCAATACTTTGAAGTTTGTGCTGGCGAAGTGGCACTTATTCGTATTAAGCTGAATGCCAGCGTTCGAAATGCACGCTAGAACTTCATTCAAGCGCTTATGGTGCTGAGAAAAAGTGGAAGAATAAATGATAATGTCGTCTAAATAACATAAGCATGTTTTACACGTAAGACAGTATCAATATTGCGCTCGGTTGATTCCATAGCATTGCATAAACCAGAAGGTATGACGTTGAACTAGTAAAGGCCGTCAGGCGTTGCAAAAGCTGTTTTCTCCTTGTCTGCACCGCGCATAGGTATTTGCTAATACCTGGGTCAAAAGTCGAGACTGGAGAAATAATCTTAGCCTTGTAGGGAGTCGAGGGCATCATCTATGCGTGGCAACGAACTACATCGTTTTTCGTGATCTATTATTAGGCGCTCTGCAATCAACACAAAAACGGACAAAGTCTTCCTTTTTCCAGATCAACTTTACAGGAGACGACTAGGAGCCAGATGAAGGTCCAATAATGTCCCATTTGAGCATGTTGATGACGTTTCCTTCAATGATTTGCCGTTGCGCCGAAAACACACGGTATCAGCGGTGGCGTACAAAGGAGGTGCCATCAGTTTTGTTGCTGTGCTCAGCAACGTGGGTGCGGCCCAGAACCTTGGAGTGTACGCCAAAAGAAATGCTGTGTTTTCAGAGAAGGTCTAAGACGTCTCTTTTTTGCTCGGCAGTGAACTGGGGACCTATGGTAGCATTTAAAGCAAGAGTGGCAGCAGTGGTATCACTTGTATCAGACAAAGACGGTGATTATACGTGAATTAAAACCAGTGAAGAAGAGTCGGTGTCAGCGAAGCTGCTCATAGCAGTGCCCTGGGGCCACATCACTGGCGAAGAAGTTGGGTTCAAGGCGCTTCTGATGCTTTACCGTCGTTAAGCCGCACAGGGCCAGGTGCGATGGTTCGCCTCGAAGGTTTGGAGCGAAATGATGGCGCAATGAACACGTCACCGGTAACGATAGCATTCGAAGGGATCGAGAGAATTTGTTCACCTCCTGGGGAAATGATACAATCAGCAGCACGAATGAAACGGTAGGTGCAGGGATAGACATTAAATGAACCCTCATTCTCTGACATGTGAATTACTCGCTGACGACATGATATGAAAGCTGATGCTCAAGAATGGAAGTTCCATCCCAAAATGAGTGTGTGAGTGCACGAAGGAAGTAAAAGAACCTGAGTACGATGAAGGATGCCATCTACGAAAGCGCACACTGTACAGACACTTGAAGTCTGAATAGGGACTCTACGTGCGCACTGAAGGGAAGGGCCATTGTATGGCATCTTTTCTCCAGCGGGAACAAAAGTCTGCACGAATTACGGAAAGTGATGCGCCTGTGTCTATTAGTGCCTCAGCCTTTATACCTTCAGCATACACCAATAAAACATTTGATGGGTTGTCCGGAGGAGTTTGATGCAGTTCAAAACATAGAGCCTTTCCTCCCCAAGCTGCACGCATAAGTTTTTCCAGTAGACGGTCAAGAGTGGAAGTAAACGAAGAGCGCGAGAGGATGCAGGGACCGGGCAGCACTCTCCACCGCTTGTAAGACAGCGTCCTAGACCCTCAAGACTTTATTGTCCCGAGTATGTGCCCCACAGCCCAAACTGGAGTGGCGATGACGAGTATATACAGATGAGAAGGAGTAACGCATAGATAATGCTCACAGTATCAGTAAACATATAAAAGAAAAATAATCCAGAAGAAGACACCGGCATGCAGAACCGAACGTTGGACCTGTGAATCATCACTGCGAGGTGTTAACCACTGAGCCATGGAGAAGCACCATCTTCAAAGTTCAAACGGCAAGCTATATATCTACCACTTACCGCTGGTGACGGGCTTCTTGGGTGACACTATTGTGTTTTCAGCATTACCGGCAAAATGGCACAATGAGCGCGCATCGAAACATCGTCAAGACGAGGCGGCGTGCGCCCTTATCTTTGACGCACACCTTGCCCGACGAAATGAAGGAGGGTGGACCCTCACTCGCGCGCCCTGAGCTCGTGGTGGGGAGGATCACACATCTTGGCTAAATTTGAGCTTTTACCGGAAGAATTCTGTTGTAGTTACCGGGCGCACAAAGGTCAATGCAATCGTTCCACAGTCTTCGTTTGCGAAAAGGGCGCGCTTTTCAGACACAGTGAAGTAACAACTAAGACACTTATTGGCGTTGATATGTACCTGTTAGTACGTTTCGTGCATGGTTTGTAGGTGAGAAACGCGGGGCACGTTTTAATCTGCTTTCCATTCTGCGCGTGACCTTCAATTTGTTGCTATCGCGTTCATTACTTCGTTTTGCGGCAAAGCTATGACTTTTTCGTGGGCATGTGAAGTGGCACGGCATAGCCGATGCTGTAGCACACGGCGATGAAAGACTTGGAGAATACGGGACACAACGGCGCTCCCATGATCACAAAAAATCTGAAGAAGAAGAAAACGTGCGTAGTAGGTCAGCCCTTTACTTCGTCTTATTTTCTAGATCACAACATTCTCCGGGGCCTCAATTGTGGTAGCACCAATCTCTAAGTAGTGTATCTCTGTCGCAGTTATTTTCAAAATGTTTCCGCTACCTAAGCGTAACAGGCAAGTGTTACCAATTCTGTCATTGCCGGGGTAAACTTCTTCGGTTCTTGCCAAAGCCGACATAAACTTCGCTTTGTTGGGTGTGTCTTTAATCACGATGTCTCCAACTGCCAGATTGCAGGAAGAAGAGTCAGGAGAACAATGCGCCGATGGTAGAGTGAGAATGTACTCGTGCCTCCAACGTCGCCAAAAATGATGGAACAAATTTCGGCGGCGTTGTGAACTGCGTGAATAGTCCTTAGCACTGCTGTGTTTCCCTGAATCTTCTGTTGAGTCAGCATCAGACAAAGTCGTAAATTGCTGGCCTATTAGCCTATAAGGAAATGTGCTGGCGTTGCTGGCGTCATCGCCGATGGCTCGTTGGCTTCGAGACAAGCGTAAGTGGTCGGGTATTAACCACAGCCTCGACCTCAGTAAGTAGCGTACGGAGTTCTTCAGCAGAGAGGCTGTTGCTTCTGTAGACTTTCCGCAGTGATGCCTTCACATATCTAATCAGTCTTTCCCACCAACCGGCCCACCATAAAGCAGCGTCCACTATGAATATCCATTTAATCCTCTGTGTTGTGAAAAATGACTGGAATCCGGTATCTTCGATCCGGTCAACTATCTCTTTTAACTTCTTTGACGTTCTCTTGATTGAGTTTTTTGTGAGTACATGACGCTGGGCAATATACTCCTGCAAGAAATCTTCGGAATCCCAGCAGAAATCCTTTCGCTTTTATGTCAATCACCATCTCCAAATGTACCGCCTGCGTTAATACACAAGTAAAAATCGCAATGTACGCTTTTTGGTCTGATTGTCCGTCTGTTTTGGCAAAAAGTGGTCCCGCAAAATTGACTCCAATATTGTCGAATGGCTTAGATAGTTCAATTCCAAAGTTCGGAAGTTGAGCCTGTGAAGGCGAGCTTGCCTTTGCTTTATAGCGGCCACAGAACGGCCACGAGGTGACACCTTGCGGTATTTCACCACTGTCGTGGAAAGTGGACGTGATTGTGGAAACCCAAGTTCCAAGCACTGTCGCTGAACTGCGTTCCTTTCTAGGGTTGGTGGAACACTACGCCAAGTTTGTGCCGCACTTGGCTGAGATGGTGTAAACAATATGTGCTCTTCTTAGGAAAGGCGAAACCTTCACCTGGTCGGTTGAGGTGGATAACAGTTTCCGCATAGTGAAGGCGGTATTATTGTCAGATCTTGTGTTGCACATGTTTGATCCTGCGCTTAAAATTAAAATATCAACCGATGCATCTGATTATCATATAGGAGCAGTCCTCCAGCAGCACGCCAGTGATAATCTTCGTACTGTTTTTTTTTGCATGACGTACGCCATCTCCTGCTGAAAGAAAGTATGCAGTTGGCGAGAAGGAAGCATTCGCATGCAATTGGGCATTCGAGCATTGGCGCACGTACCTGAGGAGACAGATCTTCCCTCTCTGAACAGAGCATGAAGCACTCGTTTCACTTTTGTGTTCGCAAGGCTCAGGCCGACGCCCACGCAGGATTGCACGTTGGTGCGCATGGCTACTACGGTACAATTTCACGGTGAAGTACCAGAGAGGCTCGTCCAACAGAGTAGCTGATATTATGTCACGGTTATCTGTTCATATGGCAGATAGAGAGCTGAACTTTCAGGAAGAAATTGTTTCCATGGTTCAGGCAACTTGCTTGGCAAAAGAGCAGTTTGAAAAAGCGGTTCTGGCTGATGCCACTCTTCAAAAGGTGAAGGCGTTTATAAATAGGTCTTGGCCATCACACAGAGACTCGCCGCAAGATCTCCAACCATACTTCAGAGTTAATGACAAATTGTCAGTAGCGAGTAAATTGCTGATGCGTGCAGGGAGGCTTGTAGTTCCTTCATCTCTCGTAGCTCAACTTGTGGCAACAGCGCATGAAATGCACTATAGTATTTCACGCACTTAGGCAAGGCTTAGGGAGCAATTTTGATGGCCCCGCATGGACGTTGACGTGAAAGAAGCAGTTCACAATTGCAGCATCTATCAAGAAGCAGATAAATCGGCAAATACGTCACCTGCTCCGCTGCAGCCCGCTAAGCTACCAGAGAGACTATGGCAGAAAGTAGCAATTGATATCGTTTGTGCTCTGAAGAGGGCGCCTCCAGATTGCAGATTTGTCCTGACACTAGTGGACTACTTCTCAAAATGACTGGAAGTACAGTTTAAAAGAATTTCTACTAGGACAGTGACCAAATTTCTGCTCATTGTATTTGCACTGGAAGGATATGCTGAGCAGATAGTTTGTGATAATGACCCCAGTTCACTTTCAAAAAATTCGTCAACTTCTTACAAGAACTAGTGATCCGTCTGTAGCATTCATCCGTTTATTACCCGCAGGGAAGCGGTTCAACCGCACGTTCAAGACTTACCTCCAATTGGCCCGTCTGGAACAACATTCACTGCGAACGGCTGTACGGGATTATATTGCCGCATACAGGTGTACGCCACACGCCACAACAGGAGTGGCCCCTGCGGTATTGGTACATGGAAGGCTGCCAAGAACTAAGCTTGACACCTTCGGCTTATCGCTTGAGTCCTTCGCAAATGCGTTCTACCAGGAACTGACCAGGGGCCGGTGATGTTTCAAGCGCAGGCAAGAATACAGCAAAGCCTGTACCGACAGGAGGGGAGAGACAGAACCTTAAACAGTGGTAGTGGAAGACACGGTTCTGGGGAAGAAACCATCGGTTTCATACAAGGGTGACATCTTCTCAAAGCCAAGGAAAGTCATCGAGCAGTGCGGTCCAGCATCCTTCATTCACGACGATGGCAAAACATGGAACTGAGCAAAGCTGTGCAAAGTGCCTACGTGGCGCCCTGGCGACAATTGCCGTCAGCTACAGTCTGCAGGGCGTGAGTCGTCGTTCAATCATGGTTTCTTGGAAGCTACACTTCTCGCTGCACCATGGCAGTCAGCGTCTGCGAAGGCCGTTGTTCCCGCAGCGCAGTCTGTGCCTAGTGCAGACTACGATTCTGGGTTGCGAACGAGATTTGCCACCGGACAGTTTTCTGCTTGAGAAACTGTGTCACCTCCACCCGTCTGCAGAAGAACCTGTGGTGTCGTGTCCACTTGGACGCGTTCAGTCACACCGCGAGAGACGGCCACGGGTCTGCAACAGTTACTAACCGGGAATGGTCAAATAGTTCGAAATCGGCGTAGCTGTATAGCTAATGTATTCAATATTTGTGCAAGTGTATAGACAATTTCGCGTGTACCTATTGAGTGTATTTAATGTGTATACATTGGTGTGTATTTGGGCGCAATGAACATATACTAATATATATTACCGTATTAATGCGTTCACGGAACCTAAAATAAGTGAGGGAGGGGAAGAGTTGTATTCTGCAGTTTCGGTTTCAATGCATAGGTTCGCAACACTAAGTCCTTGCGCTTGTATATATTTGTGGAACGTCCAATAAAACGGCAGTATGTATGCAGTCACTACCCGAGGCCTGTCGGTCACATGACCCCTTCACTACAGTACCCAATAACGCTCAGCTGCCAATACTTCTTCGGTCTTCAGATATCCATACCTTGGGCAACATTTCTTAGCGTTATATACGAAGCGTCATACCAACGCCGTGACTCTCAGCAGTTTGATGAGAGAGCTGTGCCTTGTTACGTCATCTTTCTTTTTCTAGGGCGAGAGCTGGTCTTGCCCTCGACCTAATACACGTAGGTGGCAATATCACCTAGGACCAATCATCGCTTTAGGTGAGCGTACCATCGTGTCGCACAAGACTATGTAATGATTCATTTGTTTTAAGGTCAAGTGCCACACCGCATGGAACCACGTTTTCCTCCCACCGCGCGTGTAGCAGACCAAAAAGACTTCTTTCTCGTCATATAATGCCTTCTATTTTTTCTTTTTATGTTCTTTTCAACAGGACCTCCTAATCTTTTAGTACATGTCACGAGGCTATTTTAGCTAGACGCTCTCGTGTAGGTTCATGAAAGTAAAAACCGGTGGAAAAAAACCGACATGGCTAAAAAAGAGGCCAGACCATTTCGGCAATAAAAATGGCCTGCGTGTGCGGAGAGCGCAGCGCAGCCAGAACGAAAACACGAAGAGTGGGTTTAGAGTGCTTTTTCTGAACACTCATTGGGCAAACGCTAGAAGCACACTTGCTGTGTACCCACTACTCTATAAGTCGTCATAATTCCGATGTAGTAGGCTGGCATTGACTATGCTATCCTTCGTCCTTTTTCGGTAAAGCGTGGTATCTAGTAAACACTCGCAACAAATTTTGTGCGAATTTCGTGTTGCATTTGGTGGCTGACGATGATGAAGACATACGCCTGAAGTGAGTAATGATGATGATATGTGGGGTTTAACGTCCCAAAACCACCATATGATTATGAGAGACGCCGTAGTGGAGGGCTTCAGAAATTTAGACCACCTGGGGTTCCTCAACGTGCACCCAAATCTCAGCACACGGGTCTACACCAATTCCGCCTCCATCGGAAATGCAGCCGCCGCAGCCGGGATGCCTGAAGTGAAAATGTGCTAGTTAAGACCAGATGAAGAACAAGAAAAGCTATGTGTTAGAGCATGAGATGCCTCACTAGTTACGTGATTCACATTTTGTGACGCCTGGTTGTTCCTTTTCTAAAAAAAAAACGCTTTAATACTCATAATACAGCGTTTCCATTTCCGACATCAAGCCTGCCGAAGGCAAGTTTGCGAAGAACTCCCAAGCACCGGCATAGCTGAGCGGTAGAGTACTCGACTGACCCGCAGTGGACCCTAGTTGGAATCTTACTATGTCATAACATCTCTTTGATGTTTGCAATTTCGTGCGCTAGTGGTTACAGACACTGGTAGCAGCGGTGACAGCGGCGAACAAGTACGGCGCTGCGCGTGTCCCGTGTTGTGATCTCATGACAGCTTTCGCTATAAAAAAGCACTAGAACCTACACATTCAGAGCAATATTGTCAAAGATGATTCTCTGTCGTTTCCAAGAGCAGCTTATCGATGACTGAGAAACGTACGAGACATATTAAAGTCGTCTGAAATGACACCATCTGTCCATGTTGAATGTCCTTCGAGTAAGGCACGTTGCAAAGTGTGCCCCCCCCCCCATAAAAACTTCGCCAATTTTGGGAGTGCTGCATCAAACCTGACTGCAATAATAAAATAAATTGTCGATTCTGACATGAACAATGCGATTTACTTGCTAACATGCTCATCGTGTAACCTTCAATACTCTGGAAACGTAAACACCTTTTCGATGGCGCTTTAACAGTGATAGGCCGCATGTGTTGGGCCTGTTTAGCATCCCCCAGCTCAAGCGCGTAAGTACCCAAGACCAGTTTTTCCACAACCTAATCACTACAATACTCGAATCTCGTTTTCAATCGTACTACCAAAGGTAGATTCGTCAATCATTTTTATTCATAAATTCATTTATTGATAAATGTCTGCAGCTGAGATGAAATTTTGTGACATCAGGCCAATCAGTTAACCATAATTATTTCATGAAGCAGTGCACAGAACGGTACAAAAACGCACGAACATAAAGGACGCGAGCACAAGTGCTGTACTGCAACTGATAATTTATTTTCCAATGACTGAACTCATGTACGAGAACACGCACATGTGGCTTGACAGCTGTGACAATACTACACAATAATAATAATGTACATGTGCATTAAGGGGACTATAAAGAGCATGCATATTCTGACTTCCATATGGTGATGTGGACACTTGTATTTTGGTGGTATGGAATCCGCTGCAAACAAATGTGAGCTGTCAACGTTGCATGGTTTTTTTTTGTTAGGATGGACACATTGTAGTAGTGTATGGCCTGACGAAGGCCGGTCCTCAGCCACAACGTATGCAATAAAACATCGTGTTGCGTTTTCGCTCGTCCACTTCACTTGAGCATACCTCATCCAGGACTTGGCATATATATATATATATATATATATATATATATATATATATATATATATATATATATATATATATATATATATATATATATACTACGATCGAAGTTTCTATCAGATACGGACCTTCATACAGACTTTGATCAAGTATAATATTACCTATTAGTAATAAATCAGACACAGAAAGGTAACAAGTCACTTTGTGCACAGTCTCCGACGACGTATCTGATCAAAACGTTGACCAATAAACATTTTTGAACCAGACCCTTTCAGTATCTACGGTACCCTTGCACGTCATTCTATTAAAAAGGCACTTCCAGCGATGCCTATATAGGCACAACCACAATTTGCATTTCTACTCTAGTTTTTTGCGAGTGGTAAAGAAAAGCACTCGACCACCTAGCGTGGCTTTAAGAACGAGCCATCTTACGATGATTTTGACAATATTGGGATAAGAGCAAAGTACAAGCCCCACTATAGAACACCGTACTGCCTGCAAGACAGATACACCGGCATTAGCCATCGATTGCCAATAATGCCGTGGGCAAGCCAAAGCAGGAGTGGAAACGGAACACCGGCGTCAGAACGCTTTTCCAGGAAATTGCGAAAGAAAAAGGTCCTAAGACATGAAAGCGTGGTAATAAATATTGCCACGACACTTCGCACAATACACATTGGAAGAGTAGTGATTAGGTGAGACCTTGGACATGGTAGCGTCGCTCATTGCCACAGTGATTGATTATGAATTGGTCGGGACATCGCCGCAACGCGAAGCTATGTCTGGTTTTTCTCATGGGTGAGGTCACTTCACTTTACTCTGTGTTACGCTATTATTATTG
This sequence comes from Rhipicephalus microplus, assembly GCF_043290135.1. Lineage (NCBI taxonomy): Eukaryota > Metazoa > Arthropoda > Arachnida > Ixodida > Ixodidae > Rhipicephalus > Rhipicephalus microplus. Next base: position 260,236,224 of record NC_134702.1, read on the forward strand.
CTCTCTATAAACTGTTTACACGTTATGATTTTATCATATAGGTATAGTTATTGTGGGTGCTGGCGATATTCGTGACGAAACAGCGCGATTGACCGGAAGCAGAATGTGCAGAACGCAACGCTGACGATCAACTGTATTTTTATTGCGATTGCATCAAATATATAAGAAAGGGAACAAATATCAAAGGATGGCTCAAACGCTATTATTTCATGCAAATGTTATATTCATGGCAGTCATACCAGATATGGCAAATATTTTCCCATGAGGCCCCGGAAGGCAGCGCCCAGCTGGTTTGAGTTTTATCGGATGAAATAGGTGAGTTAAGAGCTCCACTGGAATTACTGTCTTTTCCATGCAAATGCTTTCTAGAATTCAACAGTGGCGAAGATTCGTCCTTTAAGCGGATAAAATGCGATGCGACTCTAAGAAAGTAGAGAAAGTAAGAACCATGGACAGTGGCGAACACCCACTCTGGAAGACTGGCTGATAGCCGGGCAGTTTTCAGAAGATTGATTTGAATAAATGTCGCCCAGTTAAACAAGAAAGAAGTGGTAATGCGACAAAATTGCAAATACTACCGATAGTTGAGTATACACATAGTAACTGGGAGCTGCGTAATTTAGGAAATAATAGTTATTTGATTTGATTGATTTGAGGAGCTTAACGTCCCAAAACCACCATATGATTATGAGAGACGCCGTAGTGGAGGGCACCGGAAATTTCGACCACCTGGGGTTCTTTAACGTGCACCCCAATCTGAGCACACGGGACTACAACATTTTCGTCTTCATCGGAAATGTTGTAATTATAGTAGGGAACCTGAAAGAAATTTAGAAAATAGGAGTGTGAGCTGAACATTTAAAAAACTCTGCTAAGGCATCGGCCACCTTTCCGTCACTCTGTCCCGGGAACTAAGCCTCGAACGAAAGCACATTTGGTGCATCTAGATCTAATCTAAGAAGTCAGTACATGGTACCGAAGGTATCATTCCGCAATTTGGAATACGGGTTGCAGTAAATGAGATAATGTTCATGTGACTGATGTATTCTACAAAAAAAAAACAGTTAGGAGAAGCTGCTAGACCAGCTCTGTGTGAATGAAAATTAAGGTATGGAGTATGACAACGTTGTGTAGTGATTGCAACTTCAAGTTCTCTTGTTTGATACAGCTTAGTGTTCCACCGGCCTTTGACGTGCTGAAATGCTAGTGCAGCCGTTAATATTTGAGCAGAAATTCTTTTAGCATCTTTTTTCTCCTTATTCTAGTGCCCATTTTCAATTTGGACGTTCACATTACATGAGTAGCCGGGTCATTCAAAGATGTCCTTGCTAATAAAGCTTGGTTCTTCGGCGATTTAGCACGTTTCTGACTGCTTCTTGATCAACTACTTTTGTGGCTGATGCCAATTGTGGGGGACTAGCCAAGGAGTGAATTGTTTTATAAAATCCTACAGAGTTCTTGAGTATTGGAGGCTATATAACAAAGACATTGCAAATTATACGACGAACGTTTCATGCTGATTTGACTGTACAAACTGTGAATGAATGAATGAAAGAATGAGTGAATGAATGAATAAATGAATGAATGAATGAAGGAAGCAACTCAATTGCGAGACCCGACTAGTTGATGGTCCGGGCCAGACCTCTCAGATAGAGAACAAAATACCTTTTCTCCCACTAGCCTCCCTGGCCTGCTACGTAGCACTGGTTTGATCTTCTAAATTGGAGCTGAGGAGCGTTGTATGCCATCGCTCTCGAAGAGGTTCTGGCGAGTCTGTTTGCCTGTCGAGACACCCTCATTGCATGTGGCCTAGGGTGGCTGCTTCAATTTATGCACTTTGCATATAGACTCTGGGTAAATTTATGCGAGCATTTATTTATTTATTCATATGGTCAACACTCATGGAGGACCGTAACACAGAGGACATACATAAAGCATGTACAATGTAAATAAAGTTGCGTAATGTTTTCACATTTGACAAAAAAACTGGTATGCTCCTAAATAACAGTCCATCATTCAAAAGAACAATTCAAGAACAATTCAAAATTCACTGTCAATTTTCAAAATACTTGCGATGAACATGAAGTCGCTTGCATCGTTTCACCCTAAAAAATTCAATTCAACAATCATGACTGATTGATTTTGAGGTTTAACATCCCAAAACAACCATATAAATATGAGAGACGCCGTAGAGGAGGGCTCCAGATATTTTGACCACCTGGGGTTTTTTAACGTGCACCCAAATCTGAGTACACGCAATTCAACAATCAGGTAAATGGGCCTCTACAACATTTTAAAAGTCAGTAGCATCTTTAAGAACTAAAATATCGTTTGGCAGTTTGTTCTACATTTCTGTGACATCTGGGGAAATGGAACGCATTTGGAAATAGACTGGAAATATAAATAGAATGGAAATATAAAGCGTGTCAGTATTTGTTCGGTATTGTTTTATGACGCAATCGTGGCTTGTTCAGGGATTTGTTATGCCTGGAGCGTGTTAATATCTGAGCTTATTTATCTTAAGTTGATCGTGCAATATTTGTAACAATACTTTCAACCTCTATTTAATCTGTGTACCTGAGCAGGGCTGAGGAAAGCAATGGTTTGAATCTGTGTGGATCTGTCGCCAGTTTTCTATCTGATTTTGAGTGAGTTGGAGGGAAAATCCGCCTTTAGTCACGGTAATACATGTCGTAATCTGCATAGCTGGTGATTCTGTCTTTCTTTTTTCGGCAGAAGCACCTTCCGACGAGGATGCCCTTTGCGCTGCGCGCTGGGTTAACTCTGGCGACAACGCATAAACAGTCTCGCTCGGGCTTTAGGTGTCTGTGTTTGTGCGTGCCAGAAACCAGATTATATTTTTTTCGTTTCTCCGAAACCATCAGATCCTGGCTCCACGCTAGAATTTCTAGGGCACTTTGCGAAATGCGCCCGCACACAAAGTTTGTAATCGCAACCTGTCAGTCGGTCAGAATGAAAATATGTTTTCTGGAAGTGAGAGTAATCATAGTGGCTGCCTTTCCAGCTTCCTCTAATCGTGTTGTAAAGACAGTAGAAACATTAACGCCGCTTCCGGTCATGTTTACAGCCACTGCCAGATGCGCTCTCTTCTTGGAGTACGGGCTCGCATCTACGAACAAAGACCTTTCACTAGTCCCTTGTGTCTTGAGCATCGCTTTTACTCTGTGGCATCTGCGTTCTACATTCCTTGCGGGGTTCACATTTCTAGGAAGTGGGCTTGTCACGATTTTCGAGCGGATGTGGGTGGGAATATCGCATTTATCACCATGCTGATTGTGGTACGTGATACCCAATTTTGCTAATATGTTTCTGTCCATTTTCGTTGCTGACATCCTATCTAATTGTGATACGAGCGGGGCTTCGGCAATCTCCTCTAGCGTTTCAAATCTAGTTCGATGTTTGCATATTCTGGAACGCATAAAGCCTGTTTGTACACTTCCCCGATCAGGGCGTTATTATTGTTACTCTCCACTGTGTCCCAATTGTGGAAAGCCGCTAGGTGTGCAACGTGACTGATTACAAACGTTTGTGTTAGGTGCATGATGAAATGCTCGTCCATGCCTCGGTCTCCATGTTTAACCCCGCGCACTAACCTCATAGCATTGGTGGTCTTTGTAGATTGTGAATGGTTTTCTCATGGGTTCCCTTAGACTAAATGATCAAGCTGTGGACTCCGATATGCTGAACCGCCGATGGCGTCATTTTGTCATCGGCCGTGCTGACTCTTATTTCTTCGTACTCGCGACTACCGGCGAACAAGTTTGGTGTCCTGCCTCTAAGTATCAGAAATCAGAAATGATTTTATTATGTCATAGGGAGCTTTACAAATTATTATTATGGAGAAGGAGGTCCCATCGTCAGAGACTGAATCGGGTCCTCTCACAAAAAAAGAATACAGAAAAAGATAATTTGAATTAGCAAACAGCAGTACAAAAATAAGCAAAAAGATACACCGCAACCTGAAAAAAAGGACAAATTAAGAAAATAACAGGAGAAAGCAAAAAAGAAAAGAAAGCAAAAGTCATAAAAAATAAGAATAATTCAATGCTCATAGTTATAAACAAAATTACAAAATCAGTCAACACAAAAAAAGGTAATGCAGTACTTCTAAATTTTTAGAAAATTCCACAAAAAGGAATAGATAAAAAATAAAAGTAATTCAGCACTTTTATTCAGTTTTCAGAAGAATCCAATGAAAAAAGCATTAAACATACACAATAAACAGAAAACGAATGTCACATCTATTCCAGCAATGAATAATTATGAGGCGATGCTGTTAGTTATGTTGTGAAACGGTATGAATTGAAAAGAGAGTAACAGAAGGGACAAAAACTACCCAGATCATGAAGGTGATAAGAGGAAGGTCTTCAGTTTTTTCTTGAATTTGCCAATCAATCGCAAGGTTTTGATCGCAGGAGGTATAGTATTCCAGAAATGAATTCTATTATTGCTATAGGTACTGTGAACCTTTAATAAAATTAAATTCTGATTATGTGCAAACCTTCTCAAAATAGTATTGACTGGACTAGATGGAGGGATGATGTACACAAGAAGCTGAATGTTGATATGCTTGTACAGTATTATTCCTAGATTTAATTTGAAAGTGCCACAGACCGTTAGGTTTCCAAAAGAACTTCTTTTTGGGCTAGTTGGTGCATACTTGGTGCAGAAGACTGAGGCGCAAAAACATAACGTGAAGCAGGAAGAGCAGGAGAGAAGACAGAACAGCGCCAACTACCAACTGTTTAGTGACCATCTAGGAAACGCACTGGAAAGTAGACAAAACCGCGCATGCGTGCACAACCAACAAACATCGCACAACGTCATGAACAAGGCACTAAGTTATCAAAAAAAATGCATTTCTGTTGCGTACACCACAATAGATGAATTACTGATGCAATCGGGCACTTTATTTTTGATTTAATAGGCTTCCAAGAGCTCTCTAGCTGTTTGTTTTTTGCTCCTACCAAGACTCACCGTCCTTTCAAACAATGACACACATCCGCAGGTTTTACAGTGTGCTGGAAGATGCGCATGCTCACTTTTGCCTAAACAATTGGCATGCTCCCTCAGTCCGTCATTAATGCAACGCCCCGTTTGACCGATATAGAACTTGCCACAGCCTAGGGGAGTCCCATATACCACGCCTTGTGCACAGCGCCTAAAAAGTCTTGTGTGCTGCTTCTGGCAGCCCTTTTGCTCATCGCATGTAATACGTAGGCACAATTGAGCAAGTTTGTTGGGAGCTGAAAAAACAACCGGAACACCATAACGGGAAGCCACCTTTTTGAGGTTATGGCTCACACGGTGTACATACGAGACCACCTCAGGCTTAACCCACTCTCTCGCCTTCAGGCGCGCATTTGCATTCGACACTCTGCCTTTCACCCTCTGCAGCAAGGATTACACCACGGAACTAACTACGGACTGAGGGTAGCCGGCCTTGGAAAGCCTTAGAAGTTGACGCATAAAGCTAGCTTGCATAACATGCTCACACAATTTGCGTAGTGCCAACTCTAAGCAAAGTTGAGCGCTTCCGCGCTTTACAGTCTTTGAATGCGCTGAGTCGTAAAGTAAGAACTCCTTCTTACTCCGAGGGAGGTACGCACAGCATACGTGACCAGCCGAAATTGTCAGGTCAAGGTCCAAAAACTGCAAGGAGCTATGTTCCGGAAGTTCATTAGTAAACGTGAGCCCTTTAGAATTTGCTCTAAAACATCTAAAACCTGCTCAACCACCACAGGAGAAGGAAAAGGGCATCTATTGTCAATAACAACTAAAAAATCATCTACATAGTTAAATACCTTAAGAACATGTGGATGAGATGAAGTAAAAACACTTTGTAGTGCGTGGTCAAATGATGATAAAAAAACGTCACATAATGTCGGTGCTACCCGTGACCCAATGCAAATGCCCTTCCTCTGTAAAAACATGCCATGTTCTAAAGAAACGAAAGTGTGGTTGAGATAAGCTTCTAAGAGAGTAACAAAATTAGCGGACGACATCTCCGTTTTAGACACAAAGGTGGCTTCGCCACTATCTTCTAGACACTGTTAACTGCCCGAAGTAGGTCCGAATGCGGAACCGAGGAAAAAGGTCACTTACATCTACGGAAAAAATGTTGCCTATTTTATGGTTTTCTCGGAAAAACCCAAATACTTCATCAGAATTATATGTCAAGAAAGGGTCATGAACTTCAGGAAGTTTTAGGGCTTTGAGCAAAAAACTGCTAACCTTATATTGCCAAGTTCCACGCTCACTAATGATGGTGCGGAAAGGTACGTCGGCTTTATGCGTCTTAGCACTGAAGAAAGCAGTAAGGGAATCTTTTTTGCTTCTGCTTATCTGTTTAGCCAAAGATTCGCACCCAATTTCTTCACACAAATAGACAACATTTCTCTTGACTTTAGATAGCCTCACATTTACAGGCTTGAAGTTCTCGTTGATGGCTTCTCTAGCTTTTTCATTATAGGAGTTCCTGGATAAGGCCACAAGCCCACCTTCCTTGTCTGAAAGCAACAGACAGAGTTCATTGTCTCTAAAATATGTCACTACACGTTGTAACACACACACTTGTCGCCCAGAATCAGCTTTCAGGGCAGCCTTGTGTAGACTGTCAACGCCTTCCAGCAGGCAGCGTTCACGTTGTTCTTGTGGCGCCTTCCTTGCTAATTACCGATTCCACGCAAGAAGGTCCTGTGCCGCAACTTTATGTTCTAGGCCAATCGCTCTCCATACGGACCTACCAAACAATATTTATCTATCAACATACGCTGATGACATCTGCATCTGGACATCTGCGGTAACTCGCCTGCAGTTGCAAGCGAGAATACAGAGAGCTGCTACTGCAACTACTTTGTATCTACGCAATCGAGGCCTGGAAATTTCCTCCGGAAAGTGCGCTCTTCTGGCATTTACGCGCAAACCCATGTCGAATTACAGAGTGTCAATTAACGGTCAAAATATACCGTATCGTCGATCTCACGAATTTCTGGGTGTCATAGTCGACAGAGACATATCATGGAGCCCTCATGTGTCGTATTTGAAAAAGCGATTGACAGGCATATGCCATCTTTTCAAGTTTCTCGCTGGAAAGACTTGGGGAATGCAGCCTAATGCTATGTTATGACTGTATAGGGTGCTTTTCCTTGGCTTTTTACGATACAGTCTGCCTGGATTATCAAACGCCAGCAAAACAAGTCGACGCATGATACAAAGCGTTCAAGCACAGGCGCTTCGAGTGCCTCAGGGTGCCTCAACAATGGCGACTATAGCCAAAGACCACCTCGTGCAGACCCATATTGAAATTGAAGCTTTGAGAACACACATAAGGCATGTGGGCCGGACTCTCCATCACCACCTAGCCTCTCTGCCAGTGGATAGACCTCATACGTCATTTTGTCGAACAATAACTACACATGGTGACTCCCTAGCAACTGGTTTTACGCCCGCGGCGAGACCTTCAATTCCTCCATGGTGCCTCAAACAGCCAGTCATCAACCTGACAATACCAGGCATCCAGAAAAAACGAGATTTCTCAATACCAGCCCTCAAGCAGCTCGCCTTACTTCTGCTGTACGAGAATTACCAAGACAGCACACACGTCTACACCAACGGCTCCGTCCTGCCAAACAGCTCAACAGCGGCGGTCGTTATTCCAACGCACGCCACAACCATCAAATTCAGGACAGCTCATGCAACCACAACAACGGCAGCAGAGCTTGCAGCGCTTCGCACTGCGCTGCGTTTCATTAACGACCAGAGCAAGCAACGGTGGACGATTTTTTGCGACTGCAAGCTGGCACTGCAGTCACTTCTGTCAAATCTACGCCGTGGTCCACACGAGCAGTTGGTATTGGAAACAGCAGAAATGCTACACCATATAACAGAGAAAGGGCACCACGTTATATTTCAGTGGTTGCCAAGCCACTGTGGAATTATCGGTAACGAACGAGCTGATCAAGCTGCCCGTTCAGCCTATACAGGAGACAACGACTAGTCAATACCTCTCTCAAGGACAGACGCTGCTAGTAGGCTCTGCATGCTTGCTCGCCAACGCACCCTGGCTCTTTGGAATGAGCCTCTTTTTACGCATGCAAGATTACGATCCCTTGATCCAACGTTAAGCATGCAGCTTCCAACAAGAATTCGACGAGGCGACGCTACTGCTCTGTGCCGACTATGGTTGGGAGTCGCGTTTACCCGTGCGTACGCGTTCCGCATAGGTATGGCCGACACTGCCGACTGTGCACACTGCGGAGATGAAGAAACAATTCGACATATCCTGTGTGACTGCCCGAAATACAACCTGGAAAGACAACACCTTTCTAATAAACTAAACAGGTTAGATGACCAGCCGCTGTCAGAAGAAAGTATACTGCGCCATCGTCATGACTCATCGTCACAGAAGAAAGCCGTGCAAGCGCTACTGGGCTTCTTACGAACTACTGGCCTGTCGGAACGCCTCTGAGTGGACTGATTTTGTGCCTGCGTGTGTGTCGGTGTTTTTCTCTTATTTATTTTTTACTCTCCCTTTCTCTTTCAACCCCCTATTCCCCAACCCCAGTGTAGGGTAGCATACCAGATACTAGCATCTGGTTAACCTCCCTGCCTTCCTGATTTCTCGTTTCTCTCTCTCTAGGCCATATTTAAGGCCCTTATGGAGGAGATATACTATATTATCATCAGCGTTGGTATCCCCGATAATTCTTAGCCTCTCGGTGTGGTCTTCTTTACTCGACCTTTTTGACTTGGTCTTTTTTACTGGCCTTTTTTGGTCGGTTCCGCATCCGGAGCTACTTCGGGCAGTTAAGCAGTGTATAGAAGATAGTGGCGAAGCCACTTTTGTGTCTAAAACGAAGATGTCTTCCGCTAATTTTGTTATCCTCTTAGAAGCTCATCTCAAACACACTTTCGTTTCTTTAGAACATGGCATGTTTTTACAGAGGAAGGGCATTGGGTAACGGGTAGCACCGATTTTATGTGACGTTTTTTTATCATCATTTGACCACGCACTACAAAGTGTTTTTACTTCATCTCATCCATATGTTCTAAATGTATTTAACTATGTAGATGATTTTTTAGTTGTTATTGACAATAGATGCCCTTTTCATTCTCCTGTGGTGGTTGAGCAGGTTTTAGATGTTTTTAGAGCAAATTCTAAAGGGCTCACGTTTACTAATGAACTTCCGGAAGATAGCTCCTGGCAGGTTTTGGACCTTGACCTGACAATTTCGGCTGGTCACGTATGCTGTGCGTACCTCCCTCGGAGTAAGAAGGAGTTCTTACTTTACGACTAAGCGCATTCAAAGACTGTAAAGCGCGGAATCGCTCAACTTTGCTTAGAGTTGGCACTACGCAGATTGTGTGAGCATGTTATGCAAGCTAGCTTTATGCGTCAACTTCTAAGGCTTTCCAAGGCCGGCTACCCTCAGTCCGTAGTTAGTTCCGTGGTGGAATCCTTGCTGCAGAGGGTGAAAGGCAGAGTGTCGAATGCAAATGCGTGCCTGAAGGCGAGAGAGCGGGTTAAGCCTGAGGTGGTCCCGTATGTACACCGTGTGAGCCATAACCTCAAAAAGGTGGCTTCCCGTTATGGTGTTCCGGTTGTTTTTTCAGCTCCCAACAAACTTGCTCAATTGTGCCTACGTATTACATGCGATGAGCTAAGAGGGCTGCCAGAAGCAGCACACAAGACTTTCTAGGCGCTGTGCACAAGGCGTGGTATATGGGACTCCCCTAGGCTGTGGCAAGTTCTATATCGGTCAAACGGGGCGTTGCATTAATGACGGACTGAGAGAGCATGCCAATAGTTTAGGCAAAAGTGAGCATGCGCATCTTCCAGCGCGCTGTAAAGCCTGCGGATGTGTGCCATTGTTTGAAAGGACGGTGATTCTTGGTAGGAGCAAAAAACAAACAGCTAGAGAGCTCTTGGAAGCCTATTAAATCAAAAAGAAAGTGCCAGATTGGATCAGTGATACAACTATTGTGTTGTACGCAACAGAAGTGCATTTTTTGGCTAACGTAGTGCCTTGTTCATGACGCTGTGCGATGTTTGTTGGTTGTGCACGCATGCACGGTTTTGTCTACTTTCCAGTGCGTTTCCTAGACGGTAATTAAACAGTTGGTAGTTGGCGCTGTTCTGTCTTCTCTCCTGATCGTCCTGCTTCACGTTATGTTTTTTTGCGCCTCAGTCTTCTGCGACCGTTAGGTTGTTGACATGTAGGAGTGCTATTGAATTATTACGATAGTTACTATGGGTAAGTATTCTAATAGACTGATTTTGCATAGATTGGAGAGAAACAAGATGACTACCGTAAGTATCGCCCCAGGATGTGATAGAGTAATTAAAGTGAGAATTATTAAAAGCGTAGTACAACACAAGTAATGTAGGTTGGGAAATATATCACTGGCTTTAAGCTGAACACTTATGCCGTAAGCCATTTTTCTTCCTAAGTGAGCAATATGCAAATGAAATTTCAAGTTGCGGTCAAGTTGAATTCCCCAGAAAGTAGCCTTTTTATCTGCTTTATTTGCGAATTGATCTATAAGTATTGGCGGGATATGATTATGTTCACGTTGGTGTGAGTGAAAAACAATGAATTGAGTTTTTGTGGGGTTGATTTGTAGCTTATTATGGAAACACCAAGCAGTCAAGCTTGAAAGATAATTATTTAATTCCTATGTCAGAGATTGGAGGCATTTATCAGTGTTAAAAATTGTTGTATCATCTGCGTAAAGTAAGCACTCTGAAGTGGTAAGAAAGGATGGCAGGTCATTCATATAAATTATGAAAAGAAGTGGGCCGAGCATAGAACCTTGCGGTACTCCAATATTTGTTACCTTTGGTGTAGATAGAAAAACTTACAACTTGACTTCTATTGAGTAGGTAATTTTTTATTAACATTTGCGCAGGATCAGTTATACCTATGGCTTCAAGCTTCATGAAAAGAATGTAGTGATTAATAGTGTCGAAAGCTTTAGTGGAATCAATGAAAACAGAGCCTGCGCAGACGCCTTTATATCTATGGTTCTCTTTAGTTTTACAGTTAAAGATAACAGAGCGAGGTCATTGGAATAGCCTTGACGAAAACCAAATTACGAAAATGAAAGAACCTGATAAATATTATGGTATTTGGTCAGGTGGGTTTCCAGCAATTTTTCAAATACTTTACTGAAGAAAGGTATAATGCAAATGGTCGATAATTGGATATTTTAGTAGAGTCACCTTTTTAAACACAGGAACAAATTTTCCACTTTTCCATTCTACAGGGAAGATACCAGTTTTGAAAGCTAAGTTGTATATGTGTGACAAAGTATCAGAAACAGCATGTGCAGTCAACTCTACATGAGTTGGGGAAATACCATCAGGGCCAGCACTTGTTCTATTCAGGTTTCGAATGACATCATGTACTTCGTGACATGTGGTAGAAAATAAAAAGATTGATTGTGGCAGACGAGAGAGCAGAAGCGGATAATCAGCATCAGGGATGACGTCAGTGTTAACAAAATATTAACTGAAAACTTCAGCAATCTCTGACAGGGTATCATACTGAACGTTTTTATATTTAATGGTTGTGATGCTAGAGTGACTGTTTTTCCTGTACAAGAATGAGTTGACAATTTCCCACTTTTTTATATCGGAGCCAGCATCAACTATCCGTTCATAATATTGTTTTGAACACTTTTCATTGTTAATGCAAGAGCGCTGCGAAATTTTTGTAACGTGCAAGTAATTTTATAAAAAAAGGTTTCTGTTTTGCTTTTCTATAAAGGTTCTCTTTGGCTCTTAGCTGCTTCAATAACTTTCAGTAATCCAAGGGTTGTGAGGACTGGCGTAAACTTTTTTACATTTACAATCCTGAGTATGGCGCTGAATATAGGACCATAATATAGATGAAAACTCTGTGAAGGCCATTTGCAAATCATCTAAGCGTATTAGTGAGAACCAGTCAGTGCATATAACATCATGAATGAACGACTCCCTGTCTAGAACATGCCTAATGAAAGGTATGCTAGTTGGAGCAGTGCGACAGTTGAAGAGCACAAAAATCAGGTAATGGGAATCCGGCACTTGAGATTAGTTAGAAAATTCATGATCAAATAGGGTACTTCCATCATTGATGCGGCGTGTTGGAATGAGTATTAAACATTCATAGTCAAAACAGTGGTACACACTAGAGTAATTCAAAGAACTAGGAGAAGAAACGTCAAGCAAATTAATATTGAAGTCACCCATGATCACTACATTTGTGTGATTGAGAGCTAATATGTCCAGTACTTTTTGGAGGGCTTCGCACAAATTAATCATCGATGAAGATGGTGATCGATAAATGCACCCAAAGATGGTGTCGGCCTTCACTAACGTCTGCGTAGATAGAGTGATAAGCTTCCATAATTTTATCAAGCTTCTTCGGTAGACCTACCATTATCACATTAAAAAGCAATGGCGAAATCACGAAGCCCGGTGGCGTTCAGGTGCTGCCCAACTTGCAGATGTCATCTATGAGTATTACCTTTGGTGATACTCATTTTCCTGATAGACAACGAGTTTTTGACATAATTTTATGCTCTCTCTCCCATGATTAGACTACGAATTCGAGCTAGAATGGCGCTATATACTGGGTTATAGAATACATTATTAATAGAATATATTTTTTAATTCCGGAAATACAAAAATTTTGGCGGATATTATTAGCTAAAAGTTGTTGTCAAGCAGTTTGACTGGGTGGATGGTCCATTACAAGGCGTATATTGCAGTTGTGTGAAAAAATGGCAACATTGCTAGAAACTAAAGAATAAATGTACACACAAATGTACAAAACAATATCTGAATATTATAATAATAATAAAAACAAATGTTTCATTCACGGGAAGACAGGAAATCATAAACGTTTAGCTGTGATAAGTGAAACATTGAAAACAATAATTGCAAAAAATAGAAATTTCGTCGGCTCATCACATTTTTATGAAGTGCGTCCAGAGTTGCTTCACTGAAAAGCCCTTCACATCTTTATATTGATTAAAAATATGCGGCAAGTTGTGCTGTGTAGATTGTAAGCTATATCTATTACAAAATCTAGGTACATACCACATGTCTTTATTTCTGGTATTAGCGGAAGTGACTCTAGGTGTCAATGATGCAGTAGACGCAGGAAATTTTCAAAGGATATTATCGAGAAATACAAACAAAAACAGGCGAAAAGTTGTAGAGATGTTTTAGTTGAATGAGTTTATAATTAAGGAAAGCTGACTCTGTTGTCTCTTAGACACTCATATTGTCAATGTGCTAAATCATCTTCTTTTGCAATGAAAATATATTCATAATGATTGTTTTTCTAGTAGTCCCCCAGGCTAAGCTACAATAACCTAAATGCGAAGAAAAGAAACATATTGAACATTGAATTTTGCCTTCGGTGGAAGAAGATACCTACATCTAAATAAAACACCTGTGACAGCTGACAGTTCTTGGGATATATTTTCCAAGTGTTTATCGCAAGTAAGGCGCAAAGAAATAGTAACGCGTTGTAGTTTGTCTTCACCCGCGATTCGTCCTTCTTTACCAGCAACCATTACGTTTGTTCGGAAGTCAGAAATTTGTCTTCAGCGTGAAGTAACGTTACTTAAGTTTTCGTAGTATTTATTTTTAGGCACTTGGTAGTCGACGAATCAAATAACTTAACCAGGAGATCGTTGCATTGTTCCATTAATTTCTGCAAATCCGCAACGGAAACAGGAAGTGAAGTGTCATCAGCTTAGATGGTATATTTATTAGAGGTATTTTCGATAGTAATGTCATTACCATAGAGTTTAAAAAGCAGTGATATGCTACCTTGTGGCACACCGGCTGTGTATTATGAAACGAAAACACGTTTTTTTGTCTTTATGCAAACAGATTGTTTGCGATCACTTAGCTAAGACTCAAATAATGTTAATGTAATACCACTAAGGCCATTCTGCAGAAACTTCCGCAGTAGAATTTTTTTACTACGCAATCGAATGCTTTACTAAATTCAATGAAGAGCGCCAAGGTGAGAAGATTTCTGTCGATGTTTTTTAAACATGTTCCTTGAATGTGAGCAAAGTGGTTTTCGTTGACCTACCTTTACGTAAACCAAACTTTACACGAAGTAGAACACTGTGCCTGTCAAAGAAATTTGAAACACGGGAAAAATATTCCTTTGCAATGTTTTTGGGAATACTGAAATTATTGAAATGGGTCGATAATTTGACGTATCGTTTTGTCACCTCCAAAAGGACAGTTGGCCTACTCATTTTTATTTTTATTGGGAAAACTTCACTCTCTAAATCCAGTATAGAGATGTGTGTTAAAGCTTGAGTGATGTATCCTGAACATACTTCACAGGCTTTATCTGTGTGTCAATTATATCGGGAGCTTTACTATTTTTAAGGTCTAAAAATTTGCTGAATACCTCATATTAATTAGTGGGATTGAAAAATACACTCTTCGCAGTGAAAAAAACCGATGTTGTATTTGGTGGAGCTTATTATATCTGTTGTATCGCGCTTATGCTTGTTAACTACTCGTTGAAATGATTCAGAAGCGCTAAACCAGTGATTTCGGTTTTATTGTGGTATAACTTTTCTGGCGGGGCGGAATACTTTTCCCGACCAAGAACCAAGAACCACAATGTATCAGGATGTTTAGACGTGGCCTCTGCAGACAAACGCTCATGATAAGCATTCTTGGCAAGTACGTATGAGTTCCGCATTCAGTTTGTTTTTAGACGTTTCAAACTTTATCAGGACCTCATAGTCGAACGCGTAGCAAGAAAACTACGGTTCAATTTCTCTGTGTTTTATTATTTTAAATATTTGCTGCGTAATCCAGGGTTTTTTGTCCCTCTGGTCTGTCTCATTTTCTTGAAAGGGAAATCTAGCTTGTTAATTTCCAGAAACAAAGAAACTTGTAATACACAAACTTTAAATCACTTATTTCATATAAGAAAGACCAGTCATCATTTGAAATGTTATACTTGAAAATATCCATCATTCAATCGGTTAAATCTTGTTTAGTGAGCCCATTTGACTTAGAACAATTTTTTCAGAATTCGCATGGTGCGGCATAAGTACAGAACAATAATCACTGACGTCTGTGGTCACTGTTCCAGTGTGCTCTACTACAGTGACAATATTCCTTATGAGAATGTCAAGAGATGTAGACAAAGATTGCGAAACACGTGTTGGGGAGTTAATTAGACTGACAAAACCAGCGGAGCTAAGGCTGCGTGTAAAATCCACAGAGACCACACTGTTTAAAAACACTATGTTAGTGTCTCTCGCGAATACATGCATACATTGGTTAACATCAACGCATTCCAGCAAATTAGCAAAGAAACTCATAAATGCAAAAAATATTTCCAATAGGTTGGCGATGCACAATCGAAATTATATTAGACAAATGTTGAAGTGTTAAAATTTTATTATTTATTTATTCAGACATACTGCAGACCAGCATTTTGGTCCAGACAGGAGGGGCATAAAAAACCAACAAAAAATGAAACAAAACAAACAAAAAACAAATGTATCTATACGCTAACAGAAGTTACATGTCTGTGAAACAGCAACAAAATTTGTAACACACTTGAACACTCTAATCACTAAGTAGATAACTTTCCAGCGATATAGCAAAATTGTCAGCCAAAAAAAAAACCCATGAGTTTGTGAATTCCAGTCACCAACTGTTCCGAGAAAAAAGGTCTATTTGTAAGCATTAGTTCGTGCAAATATGGGTGCCAAGAATCGATCAGGTTTTTGGTGGGTATTTCAATCAGTGGCTGGCTGAACGCAACAAGGTATATTTAAGGCAACTTTCCCTGACATAATTTTGTATAAAATTAATAAACAATCAAACTTTCTTCTTGTTTCTAACAAAAAATTTTGTGTAATTTTATTATTATGCTAGGAGAGTCAAGTCTTCAATACTTGTTAAAAAACTTAACTGCCTTTCCTTGTGTTTTTTCAAGAAGCATAACATCTTTTATTGTAAAAGGGTCTCATGTGACTGACGCATACTATAATTTACCCAGCGTGAATGTGTTATAAGCCAATAGTTTTATGCTAGAAGGAGCACTTTTCAACTTCCTTTTGAGAAATTATATTTTACGAAGCGCTTTTGTGCAAGTATCTGTTACGTGTGTTGTCCAGCTGGCGGCTGAGGGTAACGCCTCAATATTTATATTTATCTACTTGTAATACTGATGTACCATGAAAGGTATAGATAAAAGTGGCAGGAAAGTTTTTCCTTGTAAGGCGTAACAGAACAGTTTTGTCAAAATTCTGCACCATATTTCATTTACTACACCAGTAATCAATGGCCATAAGAGCGGCCTGTAATACATTTTAATTATCTGTATATGATACTTTTTGAACAAATTACAGTAGTCTGCAAATAATCGAATGCTTACATCCTGGGGCAGGACATCGAGCGAGTCATTCACTTAGATTAGGAATACCAGCGGACTTCCCTGTGGAACTCCAGAGCTAAGATAAAGTACTGTGAATTTTGAGGTCTTTATCGCGGTGAACTATACACAATTTTTTATTTGTTGAATCATACAATACAAAAGATCATCAGACTACTTGGACCCGTAGCCAATGGCTAGTCCTGGATCCAAAAAAATGTATACAGTGATGCAAGCTTACTGTTCCATAAAAAAGAAACTAACACTCAGAAACACAGGGTGCTCTGCAGTACAACAACAAGCATTTTTTAACATGCGATCTTCGTGCCAAACGACAATAAAATTTATAATCGCAATAGTGTCCAAAGGTACACCAACGCAAGCAAATCAATAAAGTGTACATAATAACATAAACAAGACAACTCAGAGACATATTAAGTAGTCAATCATTCCAGTAACCGTATTCCCAAATGCAATACAAATACAACATTCGTTGCTAGGCCACGACAAGATTCACAATCCAGAAAAGCGGCACGCATTTTGAAAATTGCACACACCAAATAACCATCCAGCTCGTATGATGTTTCTGTGACTGCAATGCGACATGCCAGGAAACAAAAAATCACAAAGTTAGCTCGCATCATTTAGGCTTAGATAAAATGTTTTTATAGAAGTGTTAAAATTTCGGGCTTTCTTTATTTCAGGCGGCAAGTTGTTCTATATTTT
The DNA here is from genome assembly GCF_043290135.1 of Rhipicephalus microplus. Classification (NCBI taxonomy): domain Eukaryota; kingdom Metazoa; phylum Arthropoda; class Arachnida; order Ixodida; family Ixodidae; genus Rhipicephalus; species Rhipicephalus microplus. The sequence goes on from NC_134702.1 coordinate 260,253,392, forward strand.
TGCTCCTGTAAATAGCAACTGACGCTCTCCTTACGCGTTGTTTGTGGGGGGGGGGGGGGGGGGCCCAGATTGAAGTTACCAGACGCAGCATTTCTTGTGAGCCGGGACGTAGTGTAGAACAAGAATGTATTGAAAGGGTTGTGCCGTATGACATTATTTACGCAGCAGGCTGTCTGCTTCACGCAATGCATCAAAAGGTAAAATTTGCATGTCGTTAAACAGTGGTTTACTCGGATGATCATGCTTAGAGTATGTTATTTTTTAGAGACCGTTTCTGTAATATTTGAATTGGTTCTAGGTAAGGCTTATAAGTCCATCCCCAAGGTTCAATGCAGTATGTAACGTGAGAGTGAATGAATGCGAAGTGTAATGTTCCTAAAATGTCTCTATCGAAGTATTTACGGGCCTGCAGTAAAGCATAACATCCGGACGCCAACCTAGTGCAAACTTCCGTTGTGTGGTTTCGCCAGTTTAAGTGGTTATCAAAGTAAACGCCAAGGTACTTGTAAGAGGTCGCATGGAGAAGAGAATGGTTGTCGGTAGCTATATTGATGGAGTTAACATTTACGGCCTTGTTACGAGAATGAAAAATTGTATATTTAGTTTTCTTAGTAATAATTGTTAATTTGTTGGCACAAAACCATTTGGAAATTCTTGATAACTGCGAGTTTGTTTTAGATTCAATTTCCTCGATATTGTTACCTGTAATAATTATAGCTGTGTCATCAGCGTACATCAGAACGTCGGAGCAATGTAAGGATAATGGCAGATCGTTTATATACATGGAGAAGAATGAGGGCCCAAGGACGGATCCTTGTGGAACACCAGTTTCTATACCTTGAGGCAAAAAACATATATTGTAAATGCGAACTATCTGGTACCGGCCATGAAAATAACTTGAGAAGGGGTCCAACAATGTACCTCTAAAACCGTAGTGCTTCAATTCGCCTAAGAGTATGGAGTGATCTACGGTGTCAAATGCTTTTTTTAAGGTCTAAGTACACGACAGCCACCAGTTTGTTATTGTTGATGGCGGAGTTAAGGGCTTGTGTTAGAGAGAGCACCGCGGTCAATGTTGAGTGCTCGGAACGAAAACCGTGCTGTTGTTGGGAAAGTATGTGGTATTTATCTAGGAATTTATATACTCGGGCTGCAAGAAGTTTCCGATGTAGATTGTTATGGACGCTTAGCACGGAAATTGGCCGATAACTAGATGGGTCAGTGGGCTCTCCGTCTTTGTATATTGGTGCGACTCTAGCTTTCTTTAGAGAACATGGGTACGTAGAGGCAGGCAGAGAATGATTGAAATTATTACATAAGATAGGGCACAGGATATCTATGTTTTCCTTGAGAAACCACACCGTGATTCGGTCTAGAACGGCAGCCTTATTCGTAGACATGTTTAATACAACAGCTTTGATATCCTTGGATTCAATATCATACATACAGAAAGTGTTGTTTAAAGAGTGTCCGTGAAAGCGGTACTCGGTTGAATTGTCAAATTTTGCTGCTAAGGCAGGGCCGATGCTCGTGAAATATAGATTAAACTTGTCAACAATACTTGCGTCTATGCAGTCGGGAAGAACCTGCTGTTTTGGGTTGTTGCCAGTAACTTCTTTTACTATTTCCTATATTTTTTTAGTATTACCATTTGCGTGCTGTATAAGATGGCTATAATATTCTTTTTTGCGTATTCTAATATTCGACACCAATTTATTACGTATTATTTTGTAAATACGCAGGTAATACCCATTGGGCTTATTCTTCTTCTATTTATGATACCAATAGTCTTTTTGTTTTAGGGTGGAGAGGATGTAATCAGTCATCCATGGGCTAAGTGGTTCCTGGTAAGACTTAGTAGATATGGTTTTGATACTGTTGACTATGATGCTAGTAAGATTGTCAATCAAATTACAGAATTCTACGTTAATGTTGTCGTTGTATATTAAATTGGTGTCTAGTGATAAAAGTTTGTTCCGTGCTAAAGCATAGTCGATTCTAGTTGAAGGTGCTGTTTTCTGTGGCTTTGGTTGGATAAGATCTCTTATAGTCACGGAGATAGGAAGGTGATCAGAAATGGGCACATCATACACGTCAGCCTTGGCATGTGAGGGTACAATTGTTAAAATATGGTCTATTGAGGATCCAGATTTAGGCGTTTGTTGCGTAAGAGCGGTAACTAGATTTAAGTAATTATAGGACTCAAGCAGATATGTGTATCCGTTATTAGTTGTAATAAGGGTATTAATGTTGGTATCCCCAACGATAACTACTTGGTCATTGTGATTCGCTAAATAAAGATAGATAACTTCAAGCTTGTCTAAGTTGTCTAAGAAAGCGGCTATGGGTGAGTTGGGAGGCCAATAAAGTACGCCAACAAGAGAACAGTCGAGTCTGATAAATACAGATTCAATTTCAGGGAAACTGAATGTGATCGGCGATAGCTGTGAGTACGTATGACGATTTCGAATAAAGGGGGCTACTCCCCCTCCCCTTGATCTAGAAAGACGTGGATTAGACACTGCAGTCTATCCGGGGATAGTAATGTTCTCGCCTTTTTTTAACCAGGTTTCAGATGTAGCAATAACATCGAAAGAAGTAGTGTGCTGCGACAGATGAGCGGTAAGCAAGTTGACGTTTTTATTTAAGCTACGAGTGTTGCTGTGAAAAATCGATATACTATCGTTTGGCTTGTGGTTGTCATGCGCAGTTTCTCGAACCTCCATATGGCTGAGGTACTTTTTTTAGGGGTTGTTAAGTGCCGATGATCACACAATTTTGGACAGTTCATCTTCGCATGTAACGTGCACGACTTTCGAGTTTACTGATTTCCGCATTAATACTTTATCGTCTGCAAACCAGGCGAATTTCTAGTTCTTTTCTTTTTTGACCAGAATGCTCTTGCCGAGCAAGACCTTATTTTCCGGGCATAGGTGGGCATTCACATAGACTGGCTCACTTCCTTGGAACCCAAAGGATCCTACATTCAGCCTGTGTTTTTTTGGCCGCAGTCAGAATGCTTTCTCGTACATGCCTCGCAACAAACTTTACTACTATGTTGGGCAGCCCGGATCCCTTGGTCGGCACCCTATGTGCGGCATCAACGTCTTGCCCGGAAAGTTTGACCTTGAGAAAAGTGGCCACTTTCAGAACTATATCGGCAACGTCCTCTCCCTCGGTCATGGTTCTCCCTTCAGTTCAATGTTGTTCCGTCTACTCTATTGCTTTAACGCTATGATTTCTCGCTTGGTGTCCCTCAACTTTTTTTCCAGCCTTTGGCACTCTTTCTGGCTTCCCAGGCTACGGTTAGTAGCCTCGGTGACTTCCTGCCGGAGGGCCCTGATTTCAGCTCTGAAACATTCAAAGCCCTCATTTATATAGACTCTTTATTTATATATTTATATAGACTATATTTATTATTATAGACTCTATTTATATATTTATATAGACTTTATTCATATAGATTGTTTAACAGTGGCAAGCTCGTAAGCGATTGTACTGTTTGAGGCAGCAACTTTTTTAATATCTGCCCTCAGGCTTGCCACTGCGTCCAGAATCCTTGCTGTCATTTCCCCGAACTTCTTAGCTAGCGCCTTAACGGAACCTGGTGTTTTTTCACTCAAAGCCTTGGAGAAGTTCGCCAAATCGTCCATTGCACCGGGGCAATGGCACAAAGACAAGGAAAAAAAGAAAAGACACTAGTACATATACGCACGAAACGTTCAGAGCAGACTGGCAGTAAGGAAAAGATTTGACATAGTGTAGAAAAGTAAACCACCTGCAGTACAGAAGTAGCGGGTTTAGCAGGCGATACGACTGCCAGTCCGCTCTGAAGTGGCAAGCGAAGAAGCCTTTCGATTTTATAGGTGTCGGGAACGCCTCCGGATGCTCGGGCGATAATCTTCGTCACGTGCTGCCGAGAGGATCCGCGCAAGTTCCAAGCGCTGAGGGTGCGAGTGTCAGTGCGCCTGCGCCTCGTGTAGGATCCTCCGCTTTTTGCCACCGGAGACGAGTTGTTCCCGAAGCCGTGCGCTCTTGAAATTCCTGCGGTACAGAAGCAGCGGGTTTAGCACGCGATACGACTGCCAGTCCGCTATTGCAGAGATAAGCAGCTATTTATTGGACAGTAAATCTTGGTAGCCCTATTTGCTGTAATTTGTACATTATTCTATGGGGCACTTTATCGAATGCCTTGCAGACTTTTAAAAATCTTACATCTACTTGCCCTGCTAAGTCCAAAACACTCGAAAACTCATGCACAGTCGTTATGAGCTGAGTGATTGTGGATAATTCCTTACTGTAACCATCTTGATGCAAAGTTAAATTTTTTTCTGGGTTAAAAATTGTTTATATATTTAGCTACCACATTTTCAAGCAATTTGCAGCAGGAACAGGTAAATAAAATGGTCTGTATATTGAGACCAGCGACCGATCTTATTTTTGTGTATAGAGACTAGCCTAGCCTTAAGCCAATCAGTGGGAACCTCACCTGTAGTAATAGACTGGCTAAAGAAATTAGCCTTTCGGCGTACCGTCTTAGAAATGCATTGGGAATTCCATCAGGCTCTACTGATTTTTCATCACTGAACTCAAGCAGCATGTTCATTACGCCTTCTCGCGTTATTATAATTCACACTTTGGGTGAGAAAATGTCCAGTGAGTCCATTTACATGAGGCTCTGAAAAAACTGACTGAAAGTAATCATAAAGTCATTGCAGATGGCCCTGGGTTCCGTTAGAACACTATTATTCACTTTCATATTGTCAATATCTTCAGTTATTGCACTTAAATGACGCCAGAATTTTTTTCGGTTCAGATTTAACGAACTAAGGAAGTTGATTGCTGAAGAACTTTTGTTTTTCTGCAATCAACTTCATTAAGAGATCTTTAGTTCAACAAACTCAGGTAAATGAGTTCGTTTTCTTTTTTATAAGCTTTTTATTTTCACGCTTCAAATGAATTATTTCAAGATTAATCCACCGATTTGCACGTTCCCTGTGAATTTACTGTACAGGAATATAACTTTCAATAGAATGATTGACCACCACACAGAACCGCTGCCGTGATGCTTCAACAGTTTTTAAGTTAGTGTCAAGGTGTCTGTGCAAGTAATTAATCACTGCAACATAGTTTGCCTTCCTAAAGTCCCTACCTAGTGTGGCCTTGGAAAGACCGCTTCTACGGTAACGTGAAACAGTACACGAGGACAATATTATTCGATGATCTGATATTCCGAACTCCAATGTAAGTGTTGCTCCATTAAACCTTTCTAAAGTAAATAACAGGTAAAAATTCTACTGTCACAAAAAGGGTTTTATGCTTGTTGTTCTAAGTTATGGGTAAACTTAAGGTCTAATATTCAATCACTAGAAGGTGAAACACGATAGGAAAAAGAGGGCCAGTTAAAATTTGGTAAATTAAGGACTCCTGTAAAGATTACGTTTTTTTCGTCCACATTTAGCAGATGACCATAAAGGTTGAAGATAAAGGAATCCGGCGCACCAGGAGCACAATAGACAGCACAAAGGCAAAAAAAAAAAAACCAAGATACCATGTGTCGATACTTTCAAAAATAACCTTTCATGTGCATCAGTTTGCTTCTCAAGAGACACATTAACGAAATCCTTTGTTATAACTGCAAGGCCACCTCTGCTACCCCTATCACGTCTGAACATATTGTCACAGTACAACGCGAACAAAGCACCAGTACGCCTTGAGGCAGCGAAAGCAGCGTGTTCTCAACAGCTGAGCCACAAGATCTTCTTCGTTCTCGCGTCAAACTAGAGGCCCACTACCTGGTGTCCGCTAAATCCCCCCATCATCGTTCTTGTCCACATGTAGACACGGGTCATTTGCCTCCCTCTCAAAGAGCATCGACCCGATGCGAAGTCAATAATGCAGTTTTTGTTAAAAGATAAGTTTCACGCAATCACTCGCTGACGTAAGGCTTCATGCGCACTACGTGAACGAGTTCAGGATGGTGCTGGCGACGATTGGTACTACACGAATTGTCGGGAACAACTTCGTAAGTGACGTCACTCAGTTGTCGCAGCACTCGGTATGGCCCAAAGTATCTTCTTAAGAGCTTTTCTGATAGTCCTCGTTTCCATACGGGTGTCCAAATCCATACTTTGTCGCCAGTTTGATAGACAACTGCTCTGCCGTGAGCATTGTAGCGGCCTGCATCGTACTCTTGCTGCTGGCGGATCCGTAAACGTGCCAGTTGTCTAGCTTCTTCCGCGCGTTCCGTAAACGTGTTGGCGTCTGGGTCGATGTCGTCACTTTCGTGCAGCATCATCGCATCTAACATAGTTCGTACTTCTCGTCCATGAACGAGGCTGAACGGGGTCATGCGGGTCGTTTCTTGCTTGGCCGTGTTGTACGCAAACGTTATGTATGGCAAGATTTCATCCCAATTTTTGTGTTCAATGTCTACGTACATCGAAAGCATGTCTTTAATGGTTTTGTTCAGACGCTCCGTCAGCCCGTTTGTTTGTGGGTGGTAGGCAGTGGTCTTACGATGCGTTGTTCCACTCAGCATCAGGACGTGATCCAAGAGAGCTGCCGTAAATGCGGTTCCTCTGTCTGTGATCACGACGGTTGGTGCACCATGCCTCAGTACAATATTTTCGATGAAAAATCTTGCCACCTCCGCTGCTGTACCTGTCTGAATAGCTTTTGTCTCAGCATAACGGGTCAGATAATCCGTCGCGACGATAACCCAGTGGTTTCCTGCAGTGGAAATAGGAAGTGGGCCCAAAATGTCCATGCCTATCTGGTAGAATGGAGTTGTTGGGACCTGCACGGGCTGCAGTAGGCCAGCTGGTTTAATCGGTGGTGACTTGCGTCGCTGGCAGTCGAGACAGGTACGAACGTGGTGCTTCACGGCTGTGGTTAGTCTCGGCCAGTAATACCTTTGCATTACTCTGGCCAACGTTCTCATGTAACCCAAATGGCCAGAGGTCACCTCGTTGTGGCATGCTTTGAGTATTTCGGTACGAAGGGCTGCTAGTATGACGAGCAGATAGGCGGATCCTGTCGACGAAAAGTTTCTTTTGTAAAGTACTCCACCCCGTAAACAAAACGATGACAATATTCTTGCGAAAACCCTTGGCGCCTTGTGAGATCTGCCTTCCAAGTAGTTAATTAAGCCAAGCAACTCAGTGTCGTCACGTTGTTGCTGCGCAATGGCGGTCGTGTCGAGGACACCGAGAAATGCCGTTTCCTCCTCCTCGGGTAGGGTTGCCGACTCAATGGGTGAACGGGACAGACAGTCAGCGTCCATATGTCGCTTGCCTGACTTGTGCACGATCGTCATGTCAAACTCTTGCAGTTTCAGGCTCCAACGCGTTAATCGGCCGGTGGGATCTTTTAGATTAGTTAACCAGCAAAGGGAGTGATGGTCACTAATAACTTTGAAGTGTCGGCCATACAAGTACGGGCGAAATTTCATTACTGCCCATACTACGGCGAGGCATTCTTTCTCTGTTGTTGAATAGTTAGCCTCTGCGCGTGTTAGCGTTCGGCTTGCGTAGGCGATCACTCTTTCTGTGTCCTCTTGCCATTGCACAAGCACAGCCCCAAGACCTACATTGCTAGCGTCTGTGTGAAGCCTCGTCGGTGCTTCTTCGTCGAAGTGGGCGAGCACAGGGGGCGTTTGGAGACGTTGACGCAGGTCATTAAAGGCAGCCTCTTGTTCTTCTTTCCACTCAAAGGCAACATCATCTCTTGTGAGACGAGTTAGTGGCGACGCGATGCGGGCGAAGTCTGCGATAAACCGGCGATAATAGGCACAAAGGCCTAGGAAGCGTCTGACAGCCTTCTTATTGGAGGGTACTGGGAACTGTGCGATGGCGGCAATTTTTCCAGGATCGGGCCGGACGCCTGCGTTGCTGACGACGTGACCGAGAAACTGAAGTTCGTGAAAACAGAAATGGCACTTTTCTGGTTTCAATGTTAGGCCCGCGGACCGTATCGCACGTAAAACAACTTCCAGCCTTTTGAGATGCTCGTCAAAAGTGGCCGAAAACACTATAACGTCGTCCAGATAGACTAGGCACGTCTTCCACTTCAATCCCAAAAGTACCGTGTCCATAAGCCTTTGAAAAGTTGCGGGCGCGGAGCACAAACCGAAAGGCAAGACTTTAAATTCGTATAAACCATCTGGGGTCACAAAAGCGGTTTTCTCTCGGTCTCTTGGGTCTACCTCGATCTGCCAGTAACCACTCCTCAGGTCCATGGAAGAAAAGTAGCGAGCGTGCCGAAGTCTGTCAAGGGAGTCATGAATACGTGGGAGCGGATACACATCTTTCTTGGTCACCCGAATCAGCTTCCTGTAGTCCACGCAAAAACGCAGGGTGCCGTCCTTTTTCTTTACTAGCACTACAGGCGATGCCCAGGGGCTCTGCGACGGTTGAATGACGTCATCAGCAAGCATTTTCGCGGCTTGTTGTTGTATGGCTTCGCGTTCCTTTGAAGCTACGCGATAAGGGTTCTGGTGAATAGGTCTCACCGTGTCCCCGGTGATTATTCGGTGCTTTGTCAAAGGTGTTCAGCCAACTCGTGATGTCGTTGAAAAGCAGTCGCGGAATTCGGCTAGCAGCTGAAGAAGTCTCAGTCGCTCGTCCTTTGACAGAGTGGTGCCAACATCGAGATTGGGTTCTGGTTCTTGATAAGGCTCTTCGTTCAATACCGACAAACATAAACTGCCTCGCATTTATACAATATTGTCGTACGAAGCGATAGCTGTGCCCTTCGGAAGGTGCCGGCGCTCAGCACTGAAGTTCGTCAGAAGTAAATTCGTGCGTCCACCATTGAGACGGACGATACCTCGTGCGACCAAAAGCCATGACTAAATAGCAGCGAGCCAATTTGGTCAGCAATGCCTTCGCCATCAAACGCTTCGTCGCCTTCTACTGAAACAAGAGTACATGACCGGGGTGGGACGACCACATCATCATCAATTATACGTAAAGTGTTGTTTATTGCGTCTGAACAGTCAACTAAACCAGGGCTGTTGTGGATTGTAATTGAACGGTCCGGGATGTTGATGACGGCACCATATTCTCTTGAGAAGTCCATCCCTATGATCAAGTCCTTGCAACACGAGGTGAGGATGACGAACGTCGCCACGAAAGAAGAGCCACCGATGTCGAGTCTTGCTGTACACCTTCCGACAGGCATCAACAGCTGGCCGCCTGCTGTCCTCAGGTGAGGTCCCGTCCACGTAGTCTTCACTTTTTTGATGTGTACGGCAAGGTTTTCACTTATGATAGAAAAGTCGGCGCCGGTGTCAACTAAGGCTGTTACTTGCTGTCCGTCTACCGAAACGGTAAGATCTGTGGTCACAGTTTCGTCGGTGTTACAACTTCTCGGCTTTACGGCGTCCTGTGGTACAAGTAACGGGGCTTTTTTTCGTCGCCTTGACGGGCTGCAACCTCACCCCCGGAGGTCGCCGCCTTCAGTTTCCCCGGCGTGGACTTGGTGACCTCCTTCCACTGACGTCGGCTGTAGTTCCGTGGCGCGACGAAGGCGAATATGCCGGAGACGGAGAGCGTGGTCGACGTCCCAAACCTGGCTGGTAATCAGGCACACTGTCGTCATTATTGGCAAGGCGGTTGTCAAAATGGGACTGAGACAAGGGGAGTCCTTGAGAATGAGTGTCCCGGCGTGGTGTGTAGCCGTCGTCGGCGCGTCGATCGTCAGACCATTGCCGAAGAGGTCGAAACATATCTACGCAGTGCCAGCAATGGCGGGAAATGTGGCCCACACCTCCGCAGGTAAAACAAAGCGGGCGCCTATCTACAGTGCGCCAGGCGTCTGTTTTACGAAGCTGTGGACGCCGCGATGGCTCGTAATGTGGCAAATGCCGTGTCTCGTTGGGAGGCGGCTCTTGGTACGGCGGCATTTCGTACGGCGGTACGACAGCAGGTCGTCGTGGTGTCTGTTCTTGTGGTGACCAAGGAACGGCTGCCGATGACTGGCGGTACGATGGCGCAACGGGTGGCGGGCGGCGAAGCGCGGCTGCGTAGCTCATAGGTCGCTGATCGTCAGTAGGATCAGCTGTTGAAAACGCTTGGCGTATTTCTTCGCGGATGACTTCAGCGACAGACGCCATGGGTGGTTCCGTGACTAGATTCCGGAACTTCAGCAGCTCTTCGCGAACAATCTCTCTTATCAAATCGCGCAACGAGCTTTGATGGTCAGATGCCGTAGCGGCGACTTGCATGTGGGCGCTGCTGGACAAGCGATCGTATTGTCGGCATCGTAGGTGAAGCGCCCGTTCGATTGCCGTAGCTTCTTTGATGAAATATGTCACGGGGCTTGGCGGGTTCCGCAAAAGTCCGGCGAACAGTTGCTCTTTAACGCCGCGCATGAGATAGCGCAACTTTTTGTCGTCGGTCATGTGTGGGTCAGCTTTACGGAAGAGACGGGCCATGTCCTCAGCGAACATTGTGACCGTTTCATCTGGTTTCTGAACCCGTAGCTCGAGTAAATGCTGCGCACGTTCGCGCCGGTCGACATCGGCAAATGTGTCAATCATCCCTCTTTTAAAGTCGCTCCATGATGACAAACTGCCTTCTCTGTTCTCGTACCAAGTTTTAGCGCTGTCGTCGAGATAAAAATAGGCGCGGGAAAGCCTTTGTTCAAGGGACCACTGGTTGGTGTTAGCGACACGTCCATAGCGATCAAGCCATTCTTCGACGTCTTCATGTGCTCCACCCCCAAAGCGATCAGGCACCAGCGGTGAAAAAAAGGTTACCTGAGATGGGGTTGGCAAACTACTGTCTCGTAGTAACTGTTGTGGATTGGCGGTGGCCATTGGTAGATCTGAGCGGTGCTTTGTAGGGTGTTCCTGTGAGAGAGTGAACTCTGGAAGGAGGCCTCGCAAGCGACGGCTGAAGCGATGCACGGGAGTGTTGACAAGTGCTTCTGGGCTGGATGAACGGTTCCCCGTGGGAGTGTGGAGCATCAGGCGGGGTCGCGGGCCAGCACCTCCACCAGTGTCGCAGTACAACGCGAACAAAGCACAAGTACGCCTTGAGGCAGCGAAAGCAGCGTGTTCTCAACAGCTGAGCCACAAGATCTTCTTCGTTCTCGCGTCAAACCAGAGGCCCACTACCTGGTGTCCGCTAAATCCCCCCATCATCGTTTTTGTCCACATGTAGACAAGGGTCAATATTATATCCGCTTGTAACAACTTCGTCGTCACGAATACATTCATGTAACCGTGTTTTTCTAAGAAAGGTGATATGCAGATCCGTAAAAAAAACGGATGTTCTATTTTGTCTAATTTATTGACTATGCTCCTTGCATTCAGTTATAGCAAACAAAGTTCATGGTTCGTTGATTGCTAGCTTTGTCTTCACGAGGTAAGCAAATGCTACATTTTTTCGTGGAGTTTGTGGTGTCATCCCAGATGTAAAATTCATTGTCTAGGCGCAACTTCTAGTGTATTAACGTTCCACGTTTACCTGCTTCTATTTCTCCCTTGGCTTCTTGCTAAAGAAGTTTACGCTTCCGAAGTGTTTCTGCGCTGTAATCGTTCTGCACATATATGCATGTCCCTTTCCGTTTCCCAGAATTGCGCAGTAGTGCTTCTTTCTCTCGGAAAATTTGCAAATGAAGTATAACTTGACGCTGCGAGCCTGATTTGCCTAGCCGATGAATCCGTGCTACAGATGAGCAGCTAACGCCCATTTTATTCAGAAAAACGTCTGTGACAGTCCTAGTGCGCAGCGCTGTTTCTGATTGATTAGGCGACTCTGCGATCCCGAATACAACCAAATTGAACTGGTGACTACGATCTTCAAGTTCAGTGAGCTTATCATGTTGTAAACTGATTTTCTTCACTACGATCAAAATCGTTGGCTGCAAGATCTTAATTGACCCGACACGTGTGTGTAGTAGATCCAAATCATTTTTCAAAAAAAAAAAAAACCTAGACGCTTCCCGAAACTGTTTGCTGTAGATTCCACTATATCAAGACAATTTTTATCGCCTGTAATGCTGTGCGAACCTTATTCTGTACCGGTGATAGTGTTTGAAACATTTCTACTACGCTGGGATGCGGAATTTCCTCGATTTTCCCCCACAACAATCAGAAAAACAATATAGCAGTCATGTGCAACCGTAATGCAAGTGCCTGGGCTCGGCACAACAGTAGGTAAAAGTTGTTGTTGTTGTTGTTGTTGTTTTCCTGTGCAAATGGCTCGTACCCAAAGAAGGGGATTGGCCGAGTATAAGGTGAATTTGCCCTACACTTTCAGCATTGCGTCATTCCTACAATTTTTTTTGTAACTTAATTTTGATTTGAAATACCGATATCAAGTTTGCAGAAAAAAAAATAAGAAAAATAGTGAGACAGCAATTTAGCAAGAAAATCGTTTAGTCGCAGTGATGTATTCTTGAACGGCGAATAAAACATCCCTGTGGCTGAAACCCAGTGTAGAGGCTCCAAATGAAAGAAGATCAGGTTGTGATAGTTGCAAGCCCAGTCTTTGAAGAGATGGTGCTAGTATGCTTTGCCTGAATAAATCGAAACGGCGACAATGTAATAAAAAATGACTGATCGTTTCCTCTTGATTACAGTAAATGCACATAGGGGAATTCAATATGCCTGATCTATGCAAGTAAAAATTGAGGGAGGTAACGCGGCAACGAAATTTCGTGATGACAACTTCCATCATCCTTGATTTAGTCAGTTCACTGCGCCAGGGAAATAACAAGTGTTTGTACTCTGGAGAAGCCGTCAGTGCAGGGTCAGATAAATTTTGCCTGATTTTAAGTGTGCGAAATCGCGCCACCGTAATGTATACTGTATGAGGGAAAATAGGAATAATTGGTGTCGAAAGGGATGCCTTCGCAAGAGAATCGGCTATTTCGTTTAACAACAAACCTTTGTGCCCTGGTGTCCAGATTAAATGAATAGTTCGGAGATGACAGGGGATCAACGATTTAAAAAGTTTCACCATAGGTGAGTGACCAGAAGCGGACAGAGAAGAGCACACTGATAATGAATCAGTTATGACTGCTACAACTGGAATGGAAATATTTACCTTTCGCAAAGCTAACATTATTGCCATGAACTCAGCCAGAAAGACAGGAAGAAAGTCCGGTAAGCGAAGTGAAAATGACCAATCAAGTACGGGGCAATATATTCACACGCCTGATTTTTCATGTGATTGAGATGCGTCCGTTGCTATAATGACATTTGTTGGCAGAGTACTTAAATGGTCCTGCAATAAACCATTTAAAATGCCTGTAGGTAATAGCTTTGCGTGAGTTGGGAAGATATCATGGTAAACAATTTCTGGAGAATTTTGTTGCTCAGTTAAAGGAATCAGATCACGAACGTGTACATTTAGGGGCTCAAGTAACGATTGAACAAATACTATTTGTGGTTTGGTAAATCTGGGCCAATGCACGGAGAAGAATAGGTCAGGATTGGAAATAAAAATAATTTGTTCAGGGTTAAACGGTGCTTCATATAGTCGTAAAAAGGTCTGCACAGTAAGAATGTTAAAGCGACATAATAAGGTTGGTATTCGTGCTTCAAGGTATAACACTGCATTTGCAGTATACTTTGGAAGTCCTAAGCAGAGCCGTAAAGCCTCTCTTTCCAACAGAACGAGCGGCCGAAGTTTGTAGGCTGGCGCACCAGAAAAAAGAATGCAGCCAAACTCCAACACAGGTCGGACATACATTTTATATATAATCAAAAGTGCCTTTCTTCTCATACCTGATCTACAATTGCTCAACCTCCGCAATACGCCCATCGCGCGTACTGCTTTTGTCGCGATGTATTCAATGTGAGGGCACCAATTTAGATGCTCATTATACATAACTCCAAGATATTTCAATGATTGTACTTGTGGGATATCTTGAAGCTTGTAATTAATAGATATATGCACGGGATCTTTGATTGGAAAAACGAGAATAGCACATTTACCGGTATTCAGGTTCAACATCAATCCATCCAACCAATGTTCTATTTTATTAAGATATGTTTTCAAGATAGTGTAGAGACAGTGGAAGTCATGTGCCATCGCAAAGAAAGCAATGTCATCGGCATAAACATAGGTTTTCACTTCTGGATGAACGGGGATGGTACTAAGCAATATGTTGAATAAAACCGGGGAAAGTACTGACCCCTGAGGTACACCTCGGGTTTGCTTGTGCTTACAGGAAGAGAAACCGCCTTGATAACAATAGAATTCTCTTCTACTTAAAAATTCCGTCACCCACGCTACTATATAAGGTGGAAGTCCATGACTCCATAACTGATTAGTCAAGATAGAATACTCTACACTATCATATGCTTTACATATGTCTAGCGTTACTAAAGCCGCAAAGTGCTTTTTGTGACGGGCAATATGAATACGACTTTCCAGATCTACATGTGCATGCCATATGGAATATCCAGATCTAAAGCCAATTTGGGAAGGACTCAACAGTTGTTTCTCGTTAATAAACCTAATTATACGACCAAGAAGTATCCTTTCAATAAGTTTTACTACATTAGATGTTAAGGCTATCGGTCGTATGTTGTCTAAATTATAGCCTGCCCCCTGTTTCTTAAGCAATGGTATAATTTTCGCAATCTTCCATTCAGAAGGGATCCATGCTCTTCTAAGGGAATAATTGACGAGACCTAACAGATCATTCGGATATTCCCTGTGAAGTATTTTTAGCATTGTATTTGTTATTCCATCGGGGCCTGGTGCTGCATTTGGCAATCTTTCCATAGCCTGATTTAATTCGGAAGTCGATATTTCTGTGTAGTCATAGATGGTTGTTGTGTAAGCCGAATTAGGAAGATGTGTTGAGAACCTGTTTTCTAATTCTTTAGCCAACTGATTCATTGATTCCTGTAGTTCCTGTGAGGTGTAAACAACTGAGTCAACGTTTCCTGGTATAGGGGTCTTCTTCCTACCACGAAGGAAGTTGAATAAAGCACGTTTGTTATTTGATTTAGACAGGTACTCGAAATGTTCTTGATCATATTGCTCTTTCGCTCGCGATACAGTGCGTTTAAATGTTGCCGCAATGAACTGATAATCCTTCCAATTTTTTGGACTCTGATTACATATAAGTCTTTTCCATGCAGCTTTTCTTCTTCTATAATCTCGTGTGCACTCATCATTCCACCATCTACTAGGTTGGGCACTTTTGGATGACGACGAAGCAATTACAAATTCTGAAGTGTTCTTGGAGATTTTTAAAGCAGAACAGAGATTTCTGCCTAGGTCTTCATTTTGACCACTGGACGCTGCCCTAATGTTGGAACGCAAGCAGTCTTTAATTTTTTTTTTGTAATTGATCAATGTTTTCTCTGTCCTTTCAATAGATTTCACAGCACATGAGATTTCAAAGTATACAGGAAGATGGTCACTGTTTGAAGAGAAATCAATTGTTTTCCAAGACTTTATTGAAACACTTGGGCTGCAAAACGTGAGATCTAATACCGATCGTGTCCGTCCGCGAATAAATGTAGGCTGTCTATCATTTAGGCAGGTAAGATTTTTGTTAATCATCCAATCCCACAGAAGAGTACCAGAATGGTCTGTTCGAAATCCCCATGAAACATGATGTGAGTTGAAATCACCAGTCAGAAGGAAATCATTCTTGCAATTAGCTAAGGCAGTATCTAATTGTTGAGTATTATGCAAACCCGTCGGAAAATATGCGTTTATAAGTGAAAAAGGGTGGTGCCCGGGCAGACAGAGGTCTATTGCCAAAATTTCACAGTCTGTGGACATAAGCTGAAAAGATATGCTCGCTGTGCGGCAAAATTTATTCGAGACTAGTATAATTAGACCACCTCCTAGTGATGGACGGTCTAACCGAAATGCTCTAAAATTGTTTAAATGATAATTCTTAACAGGGTTAAGCCAAGTTTCTTGTAATAAGATTATATCCGGATATAACTGATTAATTAAGCAAAGTAAGTCAGTAGAAGCAGAAATCAAAGACCTACAATTCCACTGTAGTACTTTCAAGGTATCTATGTTGACGAGCGAAACACTTCAGCAACGGCAGCTTCTAAAATACTCTCCTTAAAAAGTGCACTGGCATTTTCGCTGCCCTTTTTGGGTTTTGTGTTTGGGCAAGGAGCTTTTAATGGAGATCCAGTGCGCTTCTGACGCCTGAAATCTTGGCATACGTCCATTTCATTCTGATCCTCTACGTGGGTCGACGTAGAAGGTACGGACGAAATTGGGGTTTTCTCCTCGCGGGATTGTCGCTGTGAAGCTAAATTCGGTATAACTTCCACTGCACAAGGTGCCGACTTGGCCATCGGTACTGCTATTGCAGAAGCCAGCTGTGTCATCTGTGAGCAAAACACTTGAGAGATGCACTCACTCACGCTCGTAACTATGTGTTCCAGCGCTTTCGACATCGCCTTTTCTACTGCAGCCTCAATAAGATTAAGAATCTTCGTCTCACTTAGTTGTTCGTGCCTCGACGCGACTCCGGCATATCCAAAGGCTCTATCCTTCACAACTGTTATTGCTTCTCGCCGCGAGCAACGTCGTCTGTCCATGATTTCTAGAAGTTGCGTTTCATTAGACCTTGCGGTGCAGTTCAGATAATCGGCCGCGTGATTTCCTGCACAGAGGCAGCACTTTTCGGTTTTGGCGATGCACTCCTTCGATGGGTGGGTATCGCCACAGATGCGGCAACGTGAATTTGATTTACAGCCCCCTGCACTGTGACCAAAACGCCAACAGTTTTGACATTGGAGAGGACGAGAAGCGAGACGTTCGACTCTGAAAATGAGCGGCCATATTTTCAACTTGGATGGACAGGACGTGCCGGCAAAGGTAGCAATAACCGACTCAGTGGGGACTTTCTCACCGTTAACTAATCGGTTGCATCGGTACACAGCTATGACCCCAGCATCAGACAGCTTTTCTAGAGTCTCAGCGGGCGTTAATGTAGAGTCAACTCCTCGTACAATTCCCTTAGTGCACGCTAAATGAGGCGGGATAAATGCACTTACCGGGACCAAAGCAAATGTCTTGCATTTTAGGATGTCAGAAACGCACGAAGGATCTGACGATCTGCATACCAAACCACCTCTTCCGAACTGACGAACATCACTTATCAGCTGAAAGTGCGGCGTCATGTCCTGCAACCCCACCTGGATCGCCTTCGGGTTGTTGAGCCTAATAAATCCACCACTCGAGGGCACCAGCGCAACAGGGATGCTTTCAACACCACTGCGGAAAAAATATTCCAATGGCAATTCATCATTAGGCAAGGAGGCTGACCAAGGGCTATGCCCTTGGCCAGGAGATGAATTAGACATTAGCACTAATTCGATTGCTTAAAGAAGTAATATGCAACGTCAGCTAGTTTCAACAGGTCAAATTCACCCAAAACTCAGCCAAACCACCGTCCGAAAGAGTCCGAAGGGACGAGCCCGGTTCAGAACGAAGACGCTTCTGGAACGCTCTCCGTAAAAGTTAATCCCCGGATATAACCTGAAAATGAGAATAACTAACCTGTAGGACAAAAAGTGATTCCTGGCGAGTGACTTTGTTTCAGTCGCTTCACCAAGCCCATTGATCAAGAATCGCTGAAGATCACCTTTTAAGCTGTCCGAGGCTTGTGACATCGTCGGCCTGCGTTGAAATAATTGGTTGGCTTCTATGACGTCCTCCATGATAGCTGTAGTCACAGGACACGTGTGGTTGTTGTCGTATTTCAACACACGATGGTGAATATTGCCGTCGAAGCATTCGACTGATGCAGAAGCTGCCGCTGTCAGGAATACCTGTGCGACAAACAAGTGACGATGAATGACGTAGTTTTGAGCCGCTTCGCCGTGCTCAAGTTGTTTACAACTTGTGCTAATAGTTCGTATTTTTTTCCAGATGTGATATAGAATTTAACGCCTTCTACTCGTCTATCAGTTCGATTTAAAACGTAATGAGCATAGCCATCAAGGCACAGCCGAGCATTGCTTTCATGATAGCATGTTTCTGCTAGCATAAAGGTATCGAACTTCAAACAAAAGACATTTAAGAAATTGCTTATAGTTTCTCGTTTATCGAGCATTCAAGTGCTGTACGAAACTACTAAGCGTGGGTCTATCAAAGGCTTTTATGAGATCCAGTCTAAGGACGGCCCAGGTGGATCTTGAGATCTGGATTTATGGTGGAGTACCTGGCGCTTAAGTTGCAGCATGGTGTCCTGCGTAGACAAGTGCCGTCTAAAGCCTCACATTGTGTCTGAGTAGTGACCACTATCCTCTAAGTAGTCATTTACTCTACAGAGAAAGGTGCGTTTCATTAGCTTTCTCATGAATGACGTCAGTGAGTTGGGCCTGAGTTTCGTTTTGTTGATTGGTTTTGCCGGCTTAGGCATTAACATCATCATGGGTTTTTTGTGTCAAGGGTATCTCGCTACTCGGTTGAGCATTCTATAGAGTCTTCGCCTGAGTTTCGGAGCATGCGGTTTGTTATACCGTGCAGCGCTGTTGCCGATTAAAGATTTAATTTGTGAAATGTCGCTTTTATCTCCACCGTGGAGAATTTCTGGTCTTGCATTAGACTGATGCCTCCCGAGTAATCTAGGTGTCGCATGGGTAGAGTTTGTGTAATGTATAAAGCATTTAGACTGTCGACCAACTGGCCCTTGTTCCCTTGTGAGTGTGTGTTAATTCAGGAATAGTGTGCCTATTTTCTGCTTATGTATAAGTAGAGTCGAGAAGGAACCAAAGCAAGTGCCACGTTTGGGACGCTCCTAGCTGCCTGCCCACGTCCTTACAGATTTCTTCCCATTGTTGCTCGTTTATTTGCTTACATAAGCATCAATGTCCTTGTTTAGTTGCGCGATATCTTTTCGTAACCCTCTTTGTTGCCTCTGCTTCCTCCAACTCGCTTGAACTGATTCTTTCACCTGCCATAGGTGTATAAACTTGCTGTCTAGCCTGTCGATGGGAAGGTCAATCTGCGCTTCCTGAGTGGCCTGCTGGACGCTTGTTATTACGTTTTCCAACCAGCTATTTATGTCTAATGTGGGCGGGAAAGACGAAAGTCGTCTTATCTTTCTAAATGTGTTCCAATTAACAAGCCGTTTTGTTCGAATAGATGACCGAGTGGCGTCGTTCTCGGGTGGTATGGTTGTCACATGAATTTCATGGTCATTACCGAGATCGTCGAAAGTGGTATGCCACGTCGCTACCGAGGCGTTTTCAGCTATAGTAAGATCAGGCATCGTGTCTCTTTGGGCACTCACACCTATGTACGCGTGCAAACTAGGCAAAGTGATTAACGTTAACTGCTCGTTTTCTATATTTTGCCATGGATATTTTCCTTTGGTGTAGGTGAAGCGGTAGGCCCAAGCTTCATGTGGAGCGTTGAAGTCTTCACCACTAAATGCGGAATGGCTCTCACCACCACAACAGCTTTCCTGGAGAGAATTTTTTTCAAAATATTGAATAATTGAATTTTTGTCACCGATTTGACGGTTTGCTATCTACGTTGAATTTAAAAATGCTTGTTGTACTGAAATTTCGAGGAATAACTTCTTTCAATATGTGATCATGTTCTACACCGAGGTCGTAGGTTTTTATCGTAAGTTTTCTGCTATCTATTCGTAAGACTTCTAATATTGCCACCCTGTCCGGTGCCTATAGAAACCCGCCAGTTTGGCAAGGCCATGCGTTTCCTGGAGGAATAGAACGTCTGGTTTATGGCCCTGCCTAATATATTGTTGGAGAACGTATGTTTTGGTTTTGTATCCCCTACAATTCAATTGACCAATTTTAAACTGTCTCTTATCTCGTCTGCTCATACCTGAAGTCACGTGGGACGAAGGGATAAACTTGCTTTGCCGTAAAATAGCTATCGGAGTTACCGCGATTGGATTATCTGAGGAGTGCTGTTGCTGTGGTTGCAAAGTGGCTTCTGCATGTACCATAGGGGTTGTTGTCAATCCACTATTAGCACATCGTTTTATTGTTTCGACTGAAGTGGTGGGGGCTGCACTATCGATAGACTCCTTGGTCATGGCCTCGACTAACGATTGGATCATGGCTAGTATTTGATCTTCTGTCTTCCTAATAGTACCTAACCTTAGCTGTTCAGCGAGCCTGGGGATTTGTGCGGCATAGGGGGCTTACGTCGTCGACTTGCTGCCAGTCCTCGCTGAACTGGGTTGGGAGACACTGCGGAAGTGCGCCCGAGAACGAGTAGCGGAGCGAGTGAGGCTGAGCGCGCGGCTCTCGCTCGAGGCTGATCGCATGTGGCCGCCGCGTCTTCTTGATGCGGGGCGTCGGCAGGAGCCTTCCCTTCCGTCGTTGGCGGTGCTGCTGCTGCTATAGGTCACCTCACCCTTCTCGCGCATTCTGCATTGCCACTGTCGTCGTATACAAAAGAGGGTGTCTTGTGCTTGGCTTTGCACTTGCTGTCTTTAGTGAGGTGATCTTTTCCGCACAGCAGGCAAAGGGCTCACACTAAATCCGCTAAATTGCTAAATCCGCTACCACGGTGCTTCTAGTCGTTCGGGTTGCGGCACACATCAGCCTTATGTCCCAGACATAAGGCTGATGAGACGAATACACTGGTAGCACATGGCGATATGTTTTTGCGCACATTGGCAGCATTCCTCCGTAGTTCACGTAACAAGGCACGCAGTAGTCGTCGAACATAATGATCACGTTGCTCGTGTTGCCCATGCACTTGGCATGCAGGACGCCCTAGTTACGGTGTTGAACGAGAGTTCTCACCACGTCCGCTGGCTTTTAGTTTAGGATTATGACCTTGATGAGGACCTTGGATGTGCTTTCCAACGTTACTCTAGACATTCGCTTCAAGCTCGCGGTCACCGATACACAGCTTGCAAATACCACCATACCACCTTGCACGATCTTCTGATGGCGTGCTTACCACAATCAAGTTTTGTCGCTCATTGAGACAAACGTTCTCCTCTTCGACTGCTTCGCGTCCCACCTCTGCCGCGTTGCGTATGCAGCAGTGGACGTGCTCTGTCTGGCAGTGTAATACGTTGAAGCCGTTCCGGGCACGCACAATGATCTTGTAGTCATCCGTCGGCAGGTTGGGCTTTCGGCTCACCTGGGTGATTTTTCGCACATGCTGTGTTGCTTTCTGTATAAACGCCACCTTCTTGAAACACGCTGGCGTTGCATGCTGTTCAATTCGACAAGAGCTCTCGCCGAGTGGTGCCCCTTCCTCGGACTCCTGTGACCGTGTTCATCATTGCTATTTCCTCTTTACTTCCGTCGCTTTCTCTCGTCCACGGTCCCTGCGCCACACTCTCTTCCTCCTCTCTCTCTATCACTTTACCTTTTAATCCTGTCCTTTTAATATCTCATTTACCGCAAACCCTCGTGAGCTACTGTTGAGATGTCCTCCTCCTAAGAGACAGTTACGCAGCTCACTTTTCTCTCCATTTCTTTTAAAAATCACTCTCATGCTGGTTCATCGCGAAGTCGATGTCTCCAGCTGCTTTCTTGGTGTTACTGTTGATCTCGAATCATCTTTGTTATTTCTCTAACTCCGTCGGTGGTATCTCTTCTTTTCGACTTGCACGACGTCTATTTCAGACGGCAGCTCAGCAGATGGGGAGCACCCGTATGCGACGCCGACGCGTCTGGCCTATCGTGTCTGTGTACTGGCTTGTCAGGCCAGCGTGGCGGTACAGAAAATCTTCTCAGAGTAGCCGAATTGTGGGTTCACCTGCTTAAATCTGGTATTGCCAGAGTCCACAAGGGTTTCGCAGTCACTTAGGACTACTCTGAACAGAATGTCAGGCAAGGGAATGCCGAAAACCATAAAATCCGTGGAGCTAATTCGACGTCCTTCTTTTGCTTTTAAGGCATACTATTTCATGATAACATAATAATGATGACGTGCAAGTCGTGTACAGCATAATTTACATGCAAGTCACTGCTTGTGTGCTGCTATTGCAAACGTTAGTGGAGCCATTGTTACGTGACTATAAACAATATACTTTCATCTTATCTAGATGTCTTAGTGCTCATAACATTTCTTTAAGCGTTTACTGTAAATTACATCCATGCGGATCGTAACGCTGTGCTGATTTTAAACTGGCATATCAACGTTCCTCATTCGTGTTTCGCATATCATCGATTTGCACTGCACGTGGCATCTTCTAATATTTAAAATTTTTTACTGCCATTATCCTGTGCGTCTTTAAATGTGAAAACCATTTGCTTACACAGAAAAGAATTATTTGGAGCCTCAAGTGGTTGATTGATTGATTCATATGTGAATTTGGACGTCCCAAAAGCACAATATGATTATGAGAAATGCCGTAGTGGAAGGGTCCCGAATTTTGACCACCTAGGGTTCTTTAACGTGCACCCAAATCTGAGTACACGGGCCTACAACATTCCCGCCTCCATCGGAAATGCAGCCGTCGCAGCCGGAATTTGATTCCACGACTTGCGGGTCAGCAGCAGAGTACCTTAGCCACTAGACCACCTCAGCGGGGTGAGCCTGAAATGATTAAAGCGCTCCATGAGGGCAGGCAAATCACCTTCGATTTCGTCTTCGTAAAACATATTATCAGGAGTTGATGTGAGCAGCAAGTTTTACTTTAGATCTTTCTAGATCCACTTGAAGAACACGAAAGAGTCTAGACGCCCATGTCAGAGTTGCAATAATATGCTCAATCTCTAATACTTCTGCGACGTTCATACGTCGTACCTTAAGACCGAGGTTCCCTGTTTGAAGCAAACGCAAGATTGTAAAAGCAAAAAAAAAGCGAGATCGCTTCAGGACACTTGTTATTTGAGTACCATACGTACAAAAGAGCGAAAGAACTAAACAGGCTGTAATTTTCTCTTTAGGTGGCTCGATTTATTTGAAAAAAAAAACGAGAACCAATTATGAACCATCTCGCTGAAGTGAACTCTGACGTGATGCGAAGCACGAGTGGTGCGCACAGCGTTGACCCGCTCAAACGGGCATCGACGCTGGTGCTGGAAGAACGGTCTGAAGGGAAACTTAATGTAGTCTTTTAAACCCTTTTTCAAAACGCAAAGACACGAGAGGTGGGTTGGGTGTGGTGTAAGTTTCATCGCAGATGAACAAGCTGAAACAGTGTTTCAACTCGACGTGCGGTCGAGCGTTGCGGGCGGTGGAGAGGGTGAAGTGAGAGAGGAGTGCGTTGCGAGTGGGCGGAGGAGCTGGCAGATGCTGCGGGTGAGGCAGGAAATGACGTCAACGCGCAGCTGCGACTTGACCAACTTGGTATAGCTCCAAAAACTGTGGCAGGGCGAACGCGTTGCGATACCTTTGTGCAGACGTACGGAACAGCGTTACACAGCCTAGTTTAAGAGCTCCTTCGCATATGAAAGACATGGAGGATGAAGTGAAAGACGCTATTTAGCACGCAGATATGGGTGCCAGTCTATCGTAGTATACTTATAAATGGGGAGATAGATGGCTGACTCACTCGCGCGAGCATGTCTTCATCTTCCGATTTTGCCAATAATGCCTGTTACAGCCTATGTAACAGCAGCGAGGTTAAAAAAAACTTTCCCTTCTTGAAGAATCATCAAAAATTATACGATACAGAATCCAGATTCCTCGCACCTGCACTTGGCATGGAATAATAATTGTGAACCACGCGTAAATTGGAAGTCTCTATAGCAAAAAACGTTGCCGTGTACCACCTCTTAATTTCTACTTAAACAAATCTAGTCTGGTTCCATCCCCTCTGTGCTCAGTCTGTAATGAACCCGGAAATATCGACCATTTTCTTCTCACATGCCAATGTTTTAAAAATCAAAGAAAAAATGTTTCAAAGTTTTATTAAAAAAACTAAGAATATCACTAACTACTCCTAATATTTTGTCCTTTGGGGCTGCTTCATTAGGAGTCAGTGACGGGAACATCTGTGGGGCTCTCTGCGAATTCCCATGTAACACAAGAAGATTACCTTGCTGAACCATTCATCAGCTCTCAATTTTCACTAGCCAATCTAACATTTATTATATGACTATTACACTGTAACTACTTAACCTTCAGAAGAATTTCATATAACGAGTACACTTCAGCTGTTAAAAAAATTCTATTATTTCTTTTCTTTAACTTTTTTCACATTGCGGCAAAATAATCCCGCCAAGCCAAGACAAATGAATTCTATTTCTGTAGCCTGGATATTCTTAAGGTATTGAGTTATATTAAACACTGGCTACTTGGCCAATCCCCCTTAGTGGGTGAGAGCCACAAAAAAGGATCAAGCAAGCAAGCATGCAAATATAATCACTACACACGAGGCTGTGGTGCCCTGGTTTTAATGAACGACCAGAAATGCGTGCACCAAAAAACTCAAGAAACACTCAGTATGAATAATTATGCAGGCAAACCGGTTTTTAATTGGATACAAAATAGGGCGGAACCATTGGTAATTACAAGGAGCAATATAGGGAGAAATGCACGATCAAAAAACAAGATAGACCTAAGCACCGCGGTGTCTCCTCTCTTTTTTCTGTAGTATTGCGCTGTTTTTTTTTACTCGGAGCAGTGTTGTTTGGCAAGGAAAAATTTTCAAAGTAATCTTTGGGGACAGTGCATTAACTACGGGTGCACATAAAGCTTGATTAGGTGGTGCGCCTTTCCGCAGCTCCACTTATTTCTCACAATTGTTATGGTAGTTGTTTATTGTTTTAGCTTAATATTTTTTGGGCCACACATATACTAGTGGCCATACACTAGTAGTATTTTTAGAATAGTAGAAGCCATGTTGCTCTATTTTCTCCTTGCCGGCATGGCAATGTGGCATATTGAAGCAACAATATATATCGCGGAGTAAGCATTCAAAATTTGGGTACCCTAAAGCTTCACGTTTAGGAGTTGAACGCGATAGCGATATCCTGTTTCTAGTGCGTACTTGAAACACTTAGGGCATGGAACCTGTTTAGACTTGCTATACGCCCACTAAGTGACCTTGAGGGAATAGGCGCAGGTGCGTGGGTATCTTTTGTAGTGGGGTACCGGCTTTCAACCATCGAGCCATTAAGATAATCACATATTGTGACGCCCTCTAGCAACGGGTGCATGTATCGTGCACGCATTATTACTGCAATATTTCAGGAAGTATTGTGAACCATGTATACAGAAAGCGTGTGTTTCTGAAACATGAAATATACTTTTACTGCATTTACAAGCAGGGGAACCTCTGTTCAATGTTTTGAGATGTAGAGGCGTGGCCATGAGGTAGAACATCCGCTTCCCACGCGGGAGATTCGAGTTCGATCTCCACTTGAACCGACACCACCCTGGCTCGGTGACCACTTTGTTCTAGGATGTTTTTATCGTTCATTGAAATATTTGCATCGTTCTCAATTTTTCGGTCACGCATAAGATGATGATTTTTCGCTCACAGGCAACGACACCGACGTCGACGCCAGAATTTCTGTGAACCGAGCTCCTCAATGCTATTGCGTTAAAACAAGAAAAGCGAACTTTTCTCTCACGATTGCAATGTCCCACGTGATTCTCTCATAGTTTGGCTTCGGATGTCATTTCACCACATTTATAAAGTTCGGGTCTGTGTGCGTGCGTGTGTGTGTGTGTGTATGTGTGTGTGTGTGTGTGCGTGCGTGTGTGTGTGCTTGTGTGTGTGCGTGTGTGTTTGTGTGTGTGTGTGAGTGCGTACGTGTGTGTGTGTGTATGTGTGTGTGTGTGTGTGTGTGTTACAAATTAGTGCAACTTCAACTACGTGAGCAAGGCTGCCTCAAGGCAACACTGTTCCGCACGTCCGAGCTTGTTTTGTGATTATGATAATTGATATCAACTACACACGGCAAACATCGAGTATAGCTGTAAAAAACCAAGTGCAGCTCTGCTACTGTTGAAGCTTAGGAAGTGCGTAACCTGGACACCCAATCTTGTTTGGAAGACTCGCATAATTGGTGAGCAACACGCGCTAAATTTTTCGGCAAGTTTTATTGAACTGCAGCTTCTTACCGCAGTTGAGATTGGTGTCGTTTGAGCGGGTTCTGCTAGGTTGCTTACTTCTTCAATTGAGATGTAGCGGCCACGTGCACTTTAAGCAAAAACTATTCGAGTTTGGGTTTTGCGGCTTATTACTTGTGAACAATCTCTCGAGTTGGAAATTACTAGTTCATGTTGGAGTAAAAGGTGGTACATGACAGTTATACCACTACCTCTTACGCACGTTGTAAATGTATGTCAAAATGCAGTTTTTATCTCGTTGGATCGAGTTTTCTATAACGGGATTTCTAACTTCCGTGTCATAGTTTATAACCACGTGACGGCAAGCTTTAGCAGCTTCAGCGGCTTTTGCCCAAAGCATACCTCTCCACCCCCCCCCCCCACCCCAGTTTCCCGAGTGACGCTCTCAGTGAAATTTGAAGGCATGCGAGGGCCAATGGTGTTATTTTTTTTAAAAACAATAGTCTTTTTTGGCGACATTTGACTCCGAAAATTTTGGTTTGCCTGTCTGTCTTTCTGTCTGTATATCTGTACAATTGCCTGTTTTTCCGGAGATAAAGATCTTACATATCCCTTAAGACACCAAACGACACCTCAAACAGTCATTCCCATCCGCAGCGCCCATTATTATTGCTCAGGTTTCAGCGTTGATACCTGTGCCAATGTCGATACTTGTGCCATTGCCGATACAAAATCAATTATTGCGCATATTTGAGGTATATATAACAACACGTTGATGTTTTGTATGTGTGCCTTTATACTAGAGAAGGCACACGCAAGTAATTCTAAGGATCGCGTTGTTGATCACGTTGCACTGGCAGTGCAACACGATGCTCAAAAAGGCAGGTGTTTCCAACGCTTTGGTGAGGCGACACGGTGGTGGCACCTGCCCGTCGCTTTGTATTCTACTCCTACTCTCCTCGGAGACAGGCGTGCATCTTTCTCCGCGGGCACTCACACCTTCCTTTTTTTTTAAGATACGTCCAAATGATATAATTGGCTTGCTTTGAACATTAAATGTTTATGAAAGAGCACTGAAGTTCGAAAACGGTCTACTCTGCTGTGGTAATTTTTATAACAGCAAAGTATTTTCTTGTGCAGCATTGTAAGTTTGTTATAATTTTTCGCTGTTGCCGTACACCAAACTAGTACACCGTAACAAAGTATCGAATAGAATAGGGCACTGTACAAATGTTTCCTCAGCCATTAAGCATAGAGGGAACCACCTCTTGCATGCATCCTACTGTTGCCTAAGTTGCCTAACTAAGTGGGCAACGTGGACGTTCCACATTAAATATTCACTGAACCATACCCCAAGAAATTTTGTGACGTTTTTTTGGTTTTACTGTATGCCCAACAAAGCTCACCTTAATTTCATATTTAACATGTTTATTTATTGGGCGAAATATATTATATGTCGTCTTCTTGGCATTTACCTGTTACTTGTTTTGTTGAAGCCAGTTTGAGAGTGACGTCATATATATATTTTTAAATTTTCTTGTGTTTTCAAATAATCTAAAGGAAAAAACACGTTTGTGTCATCTGCATACATATTAAGCTGTGGTGAGGCGGGTATACATGAAATATCATTACCATAAAGTAAAAAGAGCAAAGGGCCCAGTATAGAACCTTCCTTGGGTCAACTGAAGCTGTCTTGATGTATGTGTCTTCATTTATACTTATTGGTACCGGTTATGCAAATAGTTTTGCAAAAGCTGAAAATCGATCCCACGTATGCCACACCATGATAGTTTCCGTAATAATATGTCATAATGTATTGAATCAAAGGCTTTTTAAGTCCGAGAATAAGCCAAGCTTCAGTTTTGTATTTTCCATATTTGCAATAATTTGATATTTAATAATCGTGAACGCTTGAATTTCTGAAAACCATATTGACATAACTGAATGCAGGAACAGCACAACCTAGAAGTAGTTACTTCGTAACTACGAAAGCGAAAAAAAAACAAGGACAGAACGCTCTTTTCTGTCCTTGTTTTTTTCGCTTCCGTAGTTACGAAGTAACTACTTCTAGGTTGCGCTGTTCCTGCATTTAGTTATGTCCTACCAACTTGCCCAAACTTCCACACATCATAACTTTATACTGACATGTTGTGATGATGCCATACTTATTAGAGAAAAATAACAGCCTAAATAACGCCTTCAATAACCTTGGATAATGTATAAAGTACTGAAATGTGTCTATATTTTGAAATATTATTAATTCCACTCCTTTATAAATTGGCCTTACCCTTGAAATCTTTAACTGTACCGGAAACATGCCTGTTGTCAGTGCAAGATTCATTGTGTAAGCAAGCACTTGGGATAATAACGGATATATGAACTTAGGTACCGGTGCGGTATTGTTGCCTATACCTGGCCCAACAATCATTTTAGGTTTATTTATGAGGCACTCTCAATCTCAGCACTCTCAATAGGAAGCATAACAACTCAATTCGGCATCGCTATAGTTTTTTCGATATAGCAGTCAACTTCGCTTTCATAAAAGCAACTGTACGTGCCCGCATTGACGAAATGATGATTTTTGGCAATGGCTATATAGGTTCTCGCCACGCAGCACCGTGTTTCGTTCTTTAATTTCTGTGATATCTTATCGATACGAAGTGTCACTACCAGGAAAACAAGAAAAACGCGGGTAGAGAAGAAACACGACGTTGCTTCGACTGTGATCACAGTCTCATTGCCCATTAAAAACTCCCCTAAGTTACCTCACCTTACCTAACGATTTGGTGGAAGGTGCTGGGTAGGACGAACTGAAAGACGGGAGCTTCACTACCAGGACTTCGTCGCAGCCGCCGCCTCACCGGACTCCCATCTTCGCCGATCGTAATGGCCCAAGAGCAGCAATCTAACGCTTCGAGGCCAACTCCGATGGGTTTTATGCTGTACCACAGAGTGTCACCAAACTTCGGCGGGATCTCGGAAGAAGACGTCAACGTGGGGCTCAAGAAATACAAGTGGGTGAGCAGAAGCAACGGCTGGGACTCGAACGAACAGCTCAATCATGTTGTATTCTCGTTAACTGACACCGCCCTCATGTGGTACGAGAACCACGAGGACATGTTCACGACTTGGGAACGTTTTCTTGAAGACGTGCAGAAGTGCTTCGGCGATTCTGACGCAAAGAAGAAATGCGCAAAGCAGATATTGTCTCGGAAGGCACAGCTTCCAGGAGAAACATGTACGACGTACATCAAGGAAATCTTGAAGTTGTGCAAGATCGTGAATGCAAGGATGTCTGAAAAAGACAAGGTTGGACACGCTCTCAAGGATATAGCCGAAGACGTGTACAATCCTGATTGGGAAAGACTGCTTGAACTACGTGTCCGACTTGATGAAGCTCTTTCGTACCTTTAATTCGTCAAGTTTCGACGAATTTCTCCGAAATTCGGCAGCCTGTCCGACGTCCCCATTGTGGCTAGTGTTGAAACAGTGCTGCCTAATGACCTTCCTTTGACCATACGGCAGATCGTCAGAGAAGAGCTGCTTCGATGTCAGCAGACCTATCATCACCCCAAAGATTTTCAGGATGAGTACGCAAGCGAACCAGAACGTGTTCGGACTCCTGTTTCTCTTCCAACATGGCAACCATCGATCAACGCAGCAGATGCTCATGAATATCAAGGCACACGGCAGGCTCGATTCCCACGTTAACCACCTCCAAATTGCGAACGACGTTTTCGCCCGCCTGTTTACCCGCCATCGCCTGCCTACAGTGCCCCTAAACAGC
The DNA here is from genome assembly GCF_043290135.1 of Rhipicephalus microplus. Lineage (NCBI taxonomy): Eukaryota > Metazoa > Arthropoda > Arachnida > Ixodida > Ixodidae > Rhipicephalus > Rhipicephalus microplus. Next base: position 260,283,101 of record NC_134702.1, read on the forward strand.
GGCACCACTATTCCATGCCTTCCGAGAGGAGTCGTTACTTTGAGCAGCCACGTGCCCCTCGACCAATTCCAGTGTGCTACAACTGCGGCGTCCCGGGTCATATCGCACGTTTTTGTGACCACCGTCCATGTCAGGGACAGTCCTGGTACATGTCTCAACAACCTTTCGACCATCCGCTCTCCAAGCCACGGAGACCACGCATACCTACCGGGTCACGTTACCCCTCACCGGCCTCTGATCGAAGTTTGACGCCACCACCAGCTCCACGTGCTCCACAATTGCCGTCGCCACGGCGACGCGCACGGACACCGCTGCCGGAAAACTAGTCGGTGCGGCCAGTGGGGGTGAGGCCGTGAGATCACAGACGCTATCTACAGATATACCCCCGTAAGCGTTTATGTTGAAGAACAAAGTTCATGTAGTTGTTGATTGAGTGGCTCCATGGCACTGATGGATACAGGCGCGACAGTCTCTGTGATGAGTATAAATTTTAGGAGCCTGCTAGGACCTAAAGTGATGTTTTGCCTGAACAGTGGTGTGACATTTCGTGGTGTAAGTGGTGACGCGTTGTGTCCGGTTGAATATTGTACTGTGGAAGTCTCGCTGTGTGGCAAGGTGTTTTGCACAGCGTTTGCGGGTATTCCACGGTCTACACGTGACGTTATCTTGGGTATTGACATCTTGTGTGAGTGTGGGGCAACTGTGGACTGCAGAAGTGGGCACGTTTTCATACACGGTACTTTCTCAACAGTGCTCCTGGAAAATTCCTGTCCGGATGAATTCACGTTTTGCGTCTCCGTGTACAGAGTCGTTCCTGCATTTTCTGCTGTGTGTGTTCCCATGACATCTTCCAGTAACAACTGTGGCACGTTTGACGCCACGCTCGAATCAATTCCCTAGGCATGCCTGAAAAAGGACATTCTCATTCCCCATTGTATTGTGTCAGTCGTTGATAGACTGGCAGGTGTGTGGACAATGAACAGTTCCATGGAGCCTGCAGTTTTCCCAGGAGGCATGAAACCTTCAGTATTTAGAGCCGAGTCATCTACGACGCTGGTTGCGCTTGTTAATGCTACAAGCCTAAATGAACATCCAGGCTCACAAGGCTCAGAAGATGCCCAATTGCTACAAATCGCCAGCAAGCACTCTATCTAAGCACCCGAAAGTGTTCAATTTTTCTAAAAACAGCCAAAGGCCCTTGATTTCAGCGTTCCGGAAACGTCATCAGATCCACACCGATTCTGGGCCTCCCATTAGGCAGAAACCTCACCGAGTGGCTCCATCGGAGCACAAGATCATCGACGAGCAAGTCCAAGAAATGCTGGAAAAGGGAATAATACAGGAATCGGCCAGTTCGTGGGCTGCTCCCGTCGTTCTAGTGAGGAAAAAAGATGGTACATGGAGATTTTGCGTTGACTACCGCCGACTGAATTCTGTTACCAAAAAAGACGTCTATTTACTGCCGTGGATCGATGACGCTCTAGACTGCCTGCATTCTGCGTCCTACTTTTCATCTGTCGACCTAAGATCAGGTTACTGGCAAATTCCAGTGCACGCAGCTGACAAAGAAAAGACGGCATTCGTTACGATTGACGGACTTTACACGTTCAACGTTATGCCATGCAGATTATGTAATACTCCTGCGACATTCGAAAGATTTATGCACGCAATATTCCGTGGTTTAAAATGGCATATATGCATGTTTTACCTTGACGATGTCGTATTTTTGGGTGTACGCTTGAGGAGCACAACACTCACCTAGACCTCATGCTCAACTGCATTGAAAAAGCTGGCCTTGTATTGAATTGAAAAAAAAATGCCACTTTCGCGAGCGACAGACGTTGGTGTTGGGACATCTCATCGGCAAAGATGGCATTATACCTGACCAACAAAAGACAGCACCCTTTGCATTGATTGAGCGTCCTAAATCTGTGAAACAACTGCGTAGCTTCATCGGGCTCTGCTCGTAGTTCCGCCGGTTCGTACCCAGGTTTGCGGATGTCGTTCACTCTCTGACGAGCGTTTTACGCAAGAACAGCCCGTTTCATTGGGCCTCCGAGTGTCATGCCGCTTTTCACCAGCTGAAGTGTTTGTTAACTTCGCAGCCAATAGTTCGACACTTCGGTCTGTCGTCGCCCACGGCAATTCACACAGATGCAAGTGGCATTGGTATCGACGCCGTTCTTGTTCAGCGTTCTGGTAAGAAGAAACACGTCGTGGCGTACGCAAATTGTTCTTTAAGCAAGCCTGAACGCAACTACAGTGATCGAATAGGAATGCCTAGCGATAGTCTTTGCCGTGCTACGGTTTCGCTCATACATGTATGGTCGCCAGTTCTCTATCCTTACAGGTCACCATTCCCTGTGTTGGCTGGTCAACCATCGTGACCCATTCGGCCGCCTCGCACGATGGGCCTTGCGTTGAATGTCTTCACAATTTCATACAAGACTGGCCGTCAACACGCTGATGTGGATTGCCTCTCTAGGATGCCGCTACCGGCGACACATTGTGAAGCTGATAACTTTGACCACCTTTTCGCTTCTCTGTTGTCTGACTTTCCCGATGCCGTGACTTTCGCCGCTGGGCAGCGTAATGACCCAAGCTTGAAAGCTCTCATCCCCGGAGCAAGAAAGACAATGAGTGAAGGCCGATTCGGCGTCCGAAATTGTCTTCATTACCAGAGAAACTTGTCCACGGCGGGCGTCCACTTTTTGCTGGTTGCTCCTGCGTCCCTCCAAACGTTTGTTCTGCGTCTCTCGCATGATGACCCCACGTCTGGCCTTCTTGGAACTGCACTAACACTTAGTCGCACAAAAGAGCGGTTCTAGTGGCCGAAAATGAGTAAGACGATTCAAAATTATGTGGCCAGCAGTACGCAGTGTCAGAGCCACAAGCGGCCCACTTCGGGTCCAGTAGGTCACTTGCAGCCCGTAAAGCCTCCAGGTTCCCCTTTTGAAAAGGTTGTCATTGATCTGATGGGACCATTTGCACGCTCCTCAAAAGGTATTCGGTGGATAAATGTATGCGCCAAATACCTCACGTGGTACTACGAGACGGCTGTCTTATCCTCCGCCACGGCAGTCCAGGTTATTGAGTTCCTGTTGCATTCAGTCATCCTCCGACACGGGACACCTCGCGTGATAATAAGTGACCGTGGACGACAATTTACCGGTGATATTGAGGAATCATTACTTGGTTTGTGTGCCTTCAAGTTCCGACACTCAACTGCGTATCATCCACAAACTCAAGGCCTGACTGAGCGCACAAACCGAACGTTCATCAACATGTTGTCAATGTACGTCGCCTCCAACCACAAAAACTGGGATAAAGTATTACCATTCGTCACGTACGCCTTCAACACAGTGAAACACGAAATGACAGGCTACAGCCCTTTCTATCTGCTCTAAGCACGCTCACCTCGACATACGCTGGACACCATCTTTCCTTTTGTCATCCACGACAATTTCACAATTGCGGAAACTTTGTGTTGGCCCCGCCACGGTGGTCTAGTGGCTAAGGTACTGCGCTGCTGACCCGCAGGTCGTGGGATCGAATCTTGGCTGTGGCGGCTGCATTTATGATGGAGGCAGGTATGTTGTAGGCCCATGTACTCAGATTTGGGTGCACGTTAAAGAACCCCAGGTGGTCTAAATTTCTTGAGTCCTCCACTAAGGCGTCTCTCATAATCATATGGTGGTTTTGGGACGTTAAACCCCACAAATCAATCAATCAATCAAACATTGTGTTGTGCAGAAGAGACACGTCGACTTGCCTGCTTACGTACACTGGCAGCACAAGAGTCCTGCAAAAATCGCTACGACAGTCAACATCGGCGTGTAACCTATGCCCCCGGTGATATAAGGTGGATGTGGACCCTAATACGCAAAAGTGGCTTGAGCCAAAAGCTACTGGCACACTACGCCGGTTCGCTCGTGATACTACATTGTTTCAGCGAGGTCAACTATGAAATTGCATGCGTCACCACTAGTGGTCGACGTTTATGCAAGACAGAGGTGACGCATGTTGCCCGCCTGAAGCCGTTTACATGAAGCATACAAGAATGACTCGCCCAGAGGGCTTCGTCTGAGACAGGAGGAATGATACGAAGTGTCACTACCAGAAAAAACAAGGGAAGCGCGGGTAGAGAAGGAAGGCGACGTTGCTTCTACTGTGATTGTGGCCTCAGTGCCCATTAAAAACCCCCTAAATTTACCTGATCTTACGTAACAATAATTTGCTTTCTTTCTCCCAGTAAGGGCATTCACAGTTTCCTTATCCCTTCTTGCTTTCTCACATACGTTTTGAAAGTGTTTTTGTGACAATATTTTCGTTCAGCCTTATTTTAAGTCTAAGTAAGTGGGTTGCGTTAAATTTTGTGACTGCAAATGCGTCGGCATCTCGTAGGCATAAGAGTTTTTTAAAAGACTATTTTTTGTTTTAGTATGTTTATGAAGCAAGCAGTGTATCCAAGATTTGCGACAATTTTTTTTCTATCTCGAAAAGACACTTTTCTAGGAACTGCCACGTAGTAACCGTGACGAAATGTGTTCAAAAACTCATGACAGACCTTACCAGCAGCTTTTATCTTAAATATATCGCTCTAGCCTACTGCTTTGACCAGCTGAAGTAATGAATTTTTTACTTTCACTTCTTATGTTGCATCGGACGAATGTTTACTTTTGTTGATTTGGAAGGTCGATTTATCGAAGCCCTCTACAATATACATGCGATATTACTTGTCTTCTTACTTCAGTTACATGACCAGGGAACTTAGTTATCTAGAGCGTAACATTCTTTTCGTTGCCCACCATAAGTATCTGTACGCGATAAGAGAGGAAAATGAAGTGTCGCGATAGGAGAGTAATATGATTCTACGACAATAACTAGCCCAGTTTTAAGCCATTCACATCTCTAGAAAGGAGGAATGCCTAAATTCATCTCTTTGCATCCAATTGAAGTACTGAGGGCCGATATAAAATAGATTGTAATGAAAAAACAGTAAAACTGCCACAGATGAATCGATACCTCCCGAAAATGATCTCTATAAAGAGGGCACGACGACTGCCTGAAGGACAGCATGCTAAATTGTCACTGCTTTTTGCGCAGATTCTGCTGTGGTTTATTGCCATTTTGCCGACAGCAAACAACTGGATTGAACTGAAATTCTCCGGTGGGCCTCAGCGTGGCAATGATACGGCAGACCATCAACTTGACAACGCCTATCCTGCTGGAGTGACGTCACTCCTGAACAGTCTACAGAAGGCTCACTTCCTCTGTGATCTCTTCAGAGGTCACGGCGACTGCCTGAAGGACAGCATGCCTGAATCACCACTGCTTTTTGTGCAGGTTCATTAGGCAATTTGGCTGATTATCCTTGCGATGATAGATGTGTCCGGAGACATAGAAGAAAATGCAGGACCGACTTCTGGTCAGAACGTCACAGAAATGTTGCGGGTTATTACTGACAGGCAGGAAGGAATTTATTGCACAGTGAATACCATAAGAAATTGCAGCTGTCAATGCTAAAACTGATGAGTTACAAGGCATTCTGATGGTGTTTGAAGACATGAATCAAAGGATTCAGACATTAGAATCGCTTGTCCAACTGCAGGCATCTAGGTTAATTCAGTATGCAAATAGAAGTAGGCGTAAGAACCTTTCAGTGTTTGGAATCGCCGAAAGTGGTGATGAAGCAGAAACCAAAGTCATAGAGAAGATCTTTGATGATATTTTTGACAGAACTCTAGGTGTTTCCGTGAGAACGATTGAAAGAATCCACCGCATCGGTTAGGGGAAACAGAATAAGCCGATACCCATTATGAAGTTCTTTGATCCCAGGGAAAAGAACAGCGTTTTAAAGAATTGTTTCAAGCTGAAAGGTACTAGTGTGAGGGTCAGCCAAGATTACGCCAAAGAAACAGCAGAAATAAGAAGAAAGCTTTGGGAAATTACAGTGTTGGATCGGTCAAAAGGCATGAAAGTACAGCTCGTCTACGATAAAATAAAAGTAAAAGGCAAAACGTACAGCTGGGACCTCACTGAAGATAAGCGCATACCATGTGCGGTTGAAGGAAATAGACTAGATAAAGATAAGAGGCTCAGGTCACCAACTTCCCGCCTGAGTCGCAGAGCTCAACAAGTTTGAGATTAACGGCCTCCTCATCCGTGGTGTCATAAGTAGGTTTTATTGTACTAAATGCACGCAGCATTGTTAACAAGACAACTGATCTGGAATAATTGCTGCTTTCAGAAAGTCCCCATATGGTCTTGATAACAGAAGCTTGGATGCATTGTGGTATAGATATTGGCGTAATACTTCCCCCTTGATATAAAATGTTCAATAAGGACAGAATCCTGTGGTGCGGAATTTGAATAATATTAAAAGTATCTGTTTAGGCGTCCATAATAGACTATGAGATTTCCGAAACAGTTTGGTGTAGAATGAAACGGAATGAAAAAACTTTATTTCAGTCCTGCAGGACTCGCGTTTGGTGTAGAATTAATTTTGGAAATGCTGCTTATCCAGTTAGTGCAATATATTGTACACCTTCGGCCTCCTGTGACCTTTTTGACTGGTTGAACGCATTTTTGAGAACCAATGTACACTGAAACACACGTATAATTATGGCTGGGGACTTCAATTTACCGCATAATAATTGGCAAGACCTGGTTTACAATGGCGTCAAAAAGTCTACTACAGTTAAAATGTTGAATATAATGTTCTCTTTTAATCTGAATAATTGTTTTCATGAATATACAAAAATAACATATACGTCACAGTCATTGTTGGATCTGGTGTTCCTATCAAACAATATTGAGGAATACTCGTGTTCAATTGAGGATGGTATTTCTGACCATAAAATGGTTGTAGTAAATTTGACTGTTTGCATTACGTCCTACAGAAAAAATGCTGTTACAATACCTACAAAAAACTGTAACAATGCTGAGGACACTGCAATTGTCGATTTCTTGGAATTCTCATTGGCCTTTTCGAGCAACGCGCAAAGAAAAAAACAATAGATTATTTGTGGAATGAATTCAAGGCTATAGTAAACCATTGCGTGGAGTGCTTTGTGCCATCACGTCCAAAAAAACGTAAACAACGCCAACTTTGGATTTACCACGGCATTATTCATATGAAAAGAAAGCTAAAGCGGCTCGGAAAAAAAGGGGTCTGAAGAAATAACCAGACTTCGCTCAGAATTGAGGCGCACTCTGACGCTAAATAAAAGGTAGTTATCTGTCGAAACATGCGCTGAATGGATTTTTAAAAACTTCTTCCCCAAAATTAGAGAGGTATCTGAGCAGTAGAAAAGACAAAACTGAATAAATCTGAAACGATACAAGAACATTAACACACGTAGCTAACATTGCTGAACAATTTAATTACTTTTTCCAGTATGTGGTCACCAAAAACGCAAACACTAACGCAGGCGCGCACTTACAATATCCTATATGTAAAGCAATGGAAGAACTTATAATATAATCAAACGGTAAAAGTGTTTGAACTACTCCTGAGCCTAGACGGGAAAAATCTAGTGGGCCTAACGAGAGTTTTTCGGAATTTTCGAAGCGCTACACTGAATGGATATCACATTACCTTACAGTAATATTTAAGAAATCGCTAAATACCCGTTCTTTACCCTTGGACTGGCGCAGGGCACTTGTCATACCGGTATACAAAGGAGGTGATCGCAGACTTGTAAACAATTACCGCCCCATTTCATCACTTGTGTGAGTTGTAAAATTTCGGAGCACATCATCGCGAAACACATTTCACAATTTCTTGAGCAGAACAACTTATTATACTCATTCCAGCATGGCTTTCGAGCAGGACTATTGACAATTACACAAATAATCGATGTTGATCCTGATTTTGCAGCTGCTTTAGACAATAACAAACAAATTGACGTCGTTCGTATAGACTTTGCAAAGGCTTTTGATAAAGTGACTCATGATGAACTAATTTTTAAGCTTCAAGAAATTAGTATTGGTAGAACACTAGTGACTTGGATAAACGAATACATGAGTAACCGAACGCAGACAGTACATTTAAATGACAGCTTGTCACTTGCATTTGGATCATAATGGAAGTTCCGCGAGGTTCGTTATTGGGCCCTTTGTTATTTCTGATATATATATCAATAATAACTTTTCAGTGGTTGAACAACCGGTACGAGTAAACCTTTTTGCAGGTGACTGCCTAATTTATTCTACTGTAACGAACAAGCACGATCACGTTAGCGTAAGTCATTGCTTGCAAACATTCAGTCATTGATTTAACCTATAAAATACGAAAGTAAACTACAAAAAACAACATATACACATATGACTAAAAAACAGGCGTTATGCCCTTTCAATATTCTATTGACTGGAATTTACTCCTTCACGCTAACCAATTTAAAAATTTAGGAGCCTGTGGTGTAGCATAGTGAAGTGGTGGTGTCGGTGAAGTGTGGTGGCACCGTGGTGTTATGTACAACGTTCTCGGTGATGACGGCAGCGGTGCTTCTTAATTGAGCGGCGGAAAGATGATGATGACGTTGGCGCGAAACGTCACGCAAGAAACGGCGGGCAGCCAAAAGGAAGAGGAAGTTTGGGCGAAAGGTTGCGCTGCAGCCAATGCACGAGAGGGAAGAAGGGGAAGACCAGTCGGGGGCAGAACGAGATCAAGCTGAACGGAGTGCAGATCCTCGGTGTCGCGCGACTGCGGTGTCGGGTTCCGGACCCGAACACGTGAAGTCAGACAAGACCAAGACCAGGACGCTCCAGCTGCCCACGGTGTACTCGGAGGTACTAGGCCTTTCAGAGTTCCGGCCGTGACAGTTCAAGGTCACGTCCCAGGTGTTCGTTCCGGCCGTGACTGTTCAAGGTCACGTCCCAGGTGTCCAGGCTTCGACTCCAATCCCGAACCACCCGTGGAGGGTGGAACCTTCCGCGTGGTGATCATCTCCTCGAAATGAGCCAGCATCGGCAAGCGGCCGCCGTTCTTGCTAAGGCAAGGGCTACCTCGTCTTCCGCTAAGCGTCGCCGTGCTGGTCAGCGCGTGACTCCAGCTGCTGAGACATTGCCAGCGTCCGCCGCCTCAACCCACCAAGCCACCGCCACCATCAACGCCACCGGTGACTGTTGATTTTTATAAACATTATAGCTGGACAACTTACAGGACATGTTTTATTTGCCAGCTTAGACTCGGTGTCTGTCAATTGAAACTCAATCTCTTTTTTTCTCCTAATTATACTTAATGTTTCTACTTTTCTTTTCTTACTTTAAACGGCTTCGTCATTTCTCAGCTCTGAGGCTTTCTCTCCGAGCAACAATTTATTAAACCCTAAACCTGCACCATAAATTGGCGTCCGCTGCGACAGAACAAAGTCGTTTGTTTTTCATCTGAATTTTCGGACGCATGGCAAACCATGACCAGCATGTGGGAGATATTAGAATTGGCGGAACGCATGGGTCTGAAGGGGACGGAGTTCAGAATGTGGTATGAGGAGTGAATGGAGAGAGAGCGTGAGCAACGGGTTGCAGAGCGAAAAGCGGCGAAAGAAATGCTCGAATTAGAGATGCTAGAACTCGAGCGGCGACTCGAGCTTGCGATGGCAAAAAGGGGGCAGCTGGGAATACAGAGGAGTGAACCAGTGGCTGAGGTGTGCTCTGACAGCATTTACATCACGAACGATTTGAGTTTATGACAGGCTGACCCTGTACTTCGTCATGACCTTTCGCTAGAGAATGAAACTAGGGAAGATGACAGAGAGGTAGGCAGCCAAGAAACTAGGAGACTCGAGGAGCTTATTGAAGCACGGGCATGCTTCGTGAGCATGGAACAAGAACGTTCCATTCAAAGTAAAAGGTTTGTTGAAACCTGCGAGAAGTCAAGCACACTTCATGCAGAGGCAGGATTGTCTCTGAAGAGCTTTACTGAAGGAGCAGTAAAAGATCTCCTAGCTAACGCCGGCGAATGCCGTAATGAAAGCTCTGATCTAGTTTCTGCCTATTGTTTTGAGCCATTGGATGTAGCAACAGCCGCTACGTACACACCTTTTCACGATGAACATAACTCACCCATACAGAGAGAGGGCTTGAGTTCTCGAGAAATAGTAGACGATGCTTCCATGAGAAAACTGGAGCAAAATGCAGAAACACGTGTTGAAGAACAGAGAGTATAGTTGCAATGTAAGTCAGCTCTATGTGATAATGAGGGTAGTCACGATGAACCAGACACAAGGGTTGAAAGTTTTGATGAACAAGTAAGAAGAAAAGCTGAAGTGATTGAAAGTAAACCCGAAGGCAGTAATGGTCCAGCAGGCCATTGTACGAGAAAGGACGCCGACTGGTGCTCTCTGGCATCTTCGGTAGAAGAGGTCGCTTCTCTAAAGGTGTCTGAACGATTGTCGGCTTACGAGCTCAAGCAAGGCGTTCCTGGGAAGGATGAAATCATACAGACGTGGTTGTACTGCCGCGCCTGGCGGCAATGCTTCCGACTGGCATACAGCCATTCCAGCGTGTATGCTTGTGATTTAGAGGTTGGGCGTATGGTGATATACAACTTTAGGTTCAGACGAGCTCACGGTCGACAATTCTTTCACCGGCGTCAAATTCCTCACTCTTGTCAGTTGGTTAAAGCCATTAAAAGTCTTGTTTCGGATGCCATAACTTAAGTGTCAAGTTCGATTTCCTGGTGGTTTCTTTGGGATCTAGGTTGCGGACCACGGTAAGGTGTTTCATGTGAACAGTTGAAGAAGTTACATGTAATGTAACATTGACTTGATGTGTAGTTCTTTTTTTACACAATAGGGTACATATGAAAGAAGGTGACATACTAAACAGGCTAATTTGGGGATTTTCATTATCTGCTAGATGAGTTCATACTTTTTCTTGCTTCGTGTGTATATAGTGGTTAGTGAATGTGGGCCTTCGGACGATGTAGTGAACTGAGTGAGTGCGTTTTGAGTGACTTCATATAAGAACTGAGCAGCAGTTTTTCGTGCAGAAAAACTTTCCGGAAAAGGGGCCTATTGTGGTGTAGTATAGTGAAGTGGTGGTGTTGGTGAAGTGTGGTGGCACCGTGGTGTTATGTACAACGTGCTCGGAGATGACGGCAGCGGTGCTTCTCACGTGAGCGGCGGAAAGATGATGATGACGTTGGCGCGAAACGTCACGCATGAAACTGCGGCCCGCCAAAAGGAAGAGAAAGTTTGCGCGAAAGGTTGCGCTGCAGCCAATGCACGAGAGGGAAGAAGGGGAAGACCAGTCGGGGGCAGAACGAGATCGAGCTGGCTGGAGTGCAGATCCTGGGTGTCACGCGACTGCGGTGTCGGGTTCCGGACCCGAACCCGTGAAGTCAGACAAGACCAGGACGCTCCAGCTGCAAACAGTGTACTCGGAGGTACGCGGCCTTCCAGAGTTCTAGCCGTGACAGTTCAAGGACACGTCCCATGTGTTCGTTCCGGCCGTGACTGTTCAAGGTCACGTCCCAGGTGTCCGGGCTTCGACCCCAATCCCGAACCACCCGTAGAAGGTGGAACACTCCGCGTGGTTATCATCTCCTAGAAACGAGCCAGCATCGGCAAGCGGCCGCAGTTCTTGCTAAGGCTAGGGCTTCCTCGTCTTCCGCCAAGCGTCGCCGTGCTGGTCAGCGCGTGACTACAGCTGCTGAGACATCGCCAGCGTCCGCCGCCTCAACCCACCAAGCCACCGCCACCATCAACACCACCAGTGACTGTTGATTTTTATAAACATTAAAGCTGGACAACTTACAGGACATGCTTTATTTGCCAGCTTAGACTCGGTGTCTGTTAATTGCAACTTCATCTCTTTTTTTTTCGCTAAATATGCCTAAAGTTTCTACTTTTCTTTTGTTACTTTAAACGGCTCCGTCATTTCTCAGCTCTGAGGTTTTTTCTCCAAGCAACAATTTATTAAACCGTAAACCTGCATTACAGAGCCATCCTTACTCAAAACTTGGCATGGGATACACACATACAAAATGTGTGCTTGAAAGCGAACCAGAGACTATTTTTCTTATGACAAAAACAGCATCAAGCTACGCGAGATATAAAATTTGTAGCTTACAAAACCTTTGTTAGACCACTGATAGAATATGCCTCAGTCGTGTGGCGTCCTCGTCAAGGCAGCCTGAAAACAAGATTAGAAAAAGTTGATTGATTTGTTGGGTTTAACGTCCCAAAACCACCATATGATTATGAGAGACGCCGTAGTGGAGGTCTCCGGAAATTTTGACCACCAGGGCTTCTTTAACGTGCGCCCAAATCTGAGCACATGGGCCTACACCATTTCCGCCTCCATTGGAAATGCAGCCGCCACAGCCGGGATTCGAACCCACGACCTGCGGGTCAGCAGCCGAGTACCTTAGCCACTAGACCACCGCGGCGGGGCAGTTAGAAAAAGTTCAACGCCGTGCCGTCCACTTCATACGCATGAATTATCGCCGGTAACATTATGTAACGCAGATGTTGGGGTTCTGTGAACTGGAATCACTTAGGGCACTAATACAAAAGAATCGGTTGAAAGTTCCTATTCAGGATACTGAAAGAATAAAAATTAACAAAGAGCTGTACTTAAGTTCCAGGAAAATGAAGCAGTCTGGTTAATCAAGACTTTGTTTTAGTACCGTACTCTTGTCGGAGTGATGTGTTTCTTTTTTTTTCAGCTGCGATTGAGCTTTGGACTGCGCTGCCAGGCATTGTATAGAATGCAAGCGATTTTGCCAATTCGAAAAATTGTCGAACATGTATTTAAGTTATGGAGCTGCCAGATGATAAGCCTGCTTGTTTCCTTGGTTTGAGTTTCTTTGTTTTCTCTCTCCCAGCTGTGTTTCAGCCTTGTAATGCATAGCCAGGCATTGCTGTAAATGCAGGCAGTATTTGCCTATTTGAAAAGTGTTACACGTGTATTGATTGCGCTTCCACCTGACATAGATGTAAATTGGTTGGTGTGTATTTGGTTGTACCCTGCCTGTAAGAGCCTTCGAGAGAGCGCTGACAGTGCTATGAAATAAATAAAATAAATAAATATCAGGAAAATTCAGCAGGTTCAGCGATTTTCTTCGTAAAGTGCACAAAAATACATGCAGTAACCAAAATACTTGTCTTCAGTGCAGCCGTGCCAGGAACCGTACGCTGGAAAAAAAATTGGCCCCGTATCTGCATGTAATCTGCAAATGTCGTCGAAAGACGATATACTTGCTTTTGGAAAGAGTGAACAAGACATTTCTTTGATGTTCTGCACAAGAAAATCGGTGAATAGCATACTGGAGGCGCTGCGTTAGAGTGCCTCGAGCGTGCAGCGGAGGCGAACGAGCGCATCAAGTCACGTCACACGTGAGACATAAGCTCCATGTGGTCTTAGAAAACAAAGCACGTGGCATTGAGACGGGTTTGCGCGCCATTCTCAGAGGTGGTAAGGTGTAGAACGCAAGGCGACGGGTAGGTGCCACCACCGTTTCGTTTTAGCAAAGCGTTGGAAACATTCACCTTTCCGTGCAAGCATTGGTTTGTCAGCGCGGCGTGATAAGCGCTACGGTCCTTAATATTACTTATGTATGCCTTTTCTAGTAAAAGGCGCACATGCAGAATATATACGTGTTGTTATGGTGCCCCAGACACACGCAATATTTTCTTATTTATCGACGATTGCACAAGTGTGGACACTGAAACTTGAGCCACATAGGTGGGCGCTGTGGATGGGGTCGGTCGTTTGAAGTACCCGATGCCGTTAAGAGTGGACAAAAAGACGAATGTACAGACAGACAGACCAAAATTTTTGCGTCCAAAGTCCCCAAGAAAGACTATCGTCTTCAAATAAAGATGCGCACGCCGGAATACCATGCGCTATGCATTCTGCCATGGTCTCCGCCGCCGCCGGAACCCACAGTGAATGCGCCCTCATGGGGTAGCCGGGTATGCGGGGTGACACTCCTTGCTTTTGCTGAGAAGCGCGGCAGATGGAACGGCCGGAGAGCTACAAGGTGCGCGGATGTCATCTCGCAGGCTAATTGCGTAATTTTATTAGCGTCCCTACACATCACGTGGTGTCGACCTTGGCCTAAGCATTGACTTCAATCATAGCAATCATCCACACCAAAACTAGCGTTCCGAAACGCGCTTGCCTCTCCTGGCTGTAACATGATGTCCCATCCCTACACTCGCCCCGAAAAAATTGCTGACGGGCTGCAGCGGAAACAAGACGCCCGTTACGTGTCTCTCTGACCATTCTTTAGCATGCCATGGGATGCCCACCTTAACGAAAGTTCTGCGCTCAGACAGCAACCCTCTTACACCTGTCACAACGCTTCCTTTGACCATGCCCACATCGTTTACTGCTACAGCAACCACAAGGGCCTGTTTAAATATTGATCATGGACGTTAACCATTGGCAGGTAGATAAGTCACCAAGTACCAGAGTGGGTGGATCCACGTTAAAACACCAATAGACATTGTGAAGGCTCGCCTACATCAATATACACTATTTCAGCTACTTCTGTATAGACACATTTTACTTCGAGTTATACCAATTCCTGTGACACAGGGATAGAGCTTTTTTATGAACACGAAAGTGCTTTGTGCTGGGATCCCGCAAGACTTCAGTGACGTATTTCTGTCAAAATAATGACGTCAAAAAATACACACGATCAGAAGAAGAAGGAAGCAGTTGTATATACGCGAATGCATTCTAAGACCTCTCGATCGGCGACAACAGATGCCGGGCACGCTTTTCACTGGGCAACTGTTACTTTTCTTCATTATTACATGTCTTAGAGTCTACACAACAATCATGTCATCCACTGAGGCAAATCCAGACAATTTGTTGGCTTTCAAAACAAGTGGTTTTCAATTACCACTGTCCTCTCACAGTGTTTTGGCGTCTTTTAAACACAGTGTCTTTTTAACAACTTCCCCTATTAGTTCTTTCATTGCTGTGGATGCATAATGAAGAGTATGCGAACAAGGCTAAGAAATGACCGGCCGTGCAGGGTGTGAGACCACCTCTTTCAGTTCGGACATCCTGGTCGAAAACGTGTGGGAACGCTTAGTTAGGCACAATGACATCACCAAGCACCACCAATTAGGCAGGTTTACACAGCGCCCCCCCCCCCTCCCACCAAGCTAAAACCACTCCAGGCAGTTGTCTGGCGACAATTGCAGACACGTATTATCCCCAGCCAGGTGCTACTGAGGCACCTGTTTCCCGCGTAATAACTGAATGCTACTCGCAAACTGCGTCAAGCAACTTGGCAAATGTTGTCGCACATGTTGTGAGAGCATCTTGTTATAACAACGAGGAACTTGTCGTAACGCATTAGGAATACGTTACGACACGTTACTAATCGCAAAAAGCTGTACACGTGATGCTGTTACAGATTCCGTAATCGGATCGCCCTCATAGTAATCGCTGACCACTTCCAGGCTTCACCATATACCTGCTCAGCCTCCTCAAATTTCACCTAGCACACTATCTTTTCATAATATGGCTGTCATGCTAAGAAACATTTGCCGCTATTTACCAAAAAGATGCTACAAAAGTCATTCTTGAAGATTACTGTTTCGACATTTCAATTTTCCCCGAATCATGGCTTACCGCAATTTTACAGGACAACGAACTCATGCCCCGCCGCTGTGGTCTAGTGGCTAAGGTACTCGGCTGCTGACCCGCAGGTCACGGGTTCATATCCCGGCTGCGGCGGCTGCATTTCCGATGGAGGTGGAAATGTTGTAGGCCAGTGTGCTCAGATTTGGGTGCACGCTAAAGAACCCCAGGTTGTCTAAATTTCCGGAGCCCTCCACTACGGCGTCTCCCATAATCATATGGTGGTTTTGGGACGTTAAACCCCACCAACAACGAACTCATGAAGGATAATGAATTGTTTAGCGTCTATTAATTTACCATAGTCGAAGAGGCAGCGGTGTCCTCGTTTTAGTCAAAGCAATGATAGTCTCACAATTATTACCCGTGAATTGTAACATTGAACTAGTGTGCATAGGTCTGTTTCTTTCTTTCGGAAAAACCGTATTTGTCGCCTGCTACCGTCCACTAGGTGCCGATTGTTCCTTTGTTATTGAGTTACATTTCGTAATTTTACACCTACAGTCCTCCTATAGTCGTGCAAAGTTTGTGCTTTGTGGAAATTTTAATTATCCGGACATCAAATGGGAAGAGCTCACAGCGTCTTCTCATCAGTAAAAAATATTTCTTGAATTATTCTTTACATTTTATTTGATTTAGTGAGCTAAAACTCTAATGCGGTGCAACAATGTTCTCGATCTTGTATTTGTCTTGGAATAAAAATTGTGTCAGTGTTTATTGTGCACTTGTGGCCTTAGTGATCAGAACTTGCTTTTCTTTAATCCGGCTATTCCAATTCCTACGAGTAGCCTATTCTTAAAATATATTCGCGTCTACAACAATGCAGACTGCGGAAAACAACCATGAGCTGGAAGAATTTCTTCATCAATTCCGACTCATGCTGGAACAGTTAATGCTATCAAGAAAAAATACTGTCGCCTATAGAGTCATATTGTCGCAGTGCAACGTGAAGAAAGGATGACAGCAGTTTAAGGCAGCAAAAAGAGCGTGTTCAGGATCAGGTGTGTAGCTTGTTTGTTTGTTTCTCTGGACTAATGGCTCGCACCAACTCAGGGGGATTCGCCAAGGAGGCGTAGTGCATTTTTTTTCTGTGAGCATTATAACTGTGTTTAATGAAATTATATAATAATAAGACTAGTGTAAGAAAAACCACATAAAAAGAGAACAAACGAAAAAGAAACATGGAAAAGTCAAGTTGAAATTCTGAGATTCCAGCTGTTGTGATTACCACTAAGCTGTGTTTACTTCACCTCACCATTTAGAATATTTTCGGGGTAATAAATAACAATTATTTGATGGAAAATCGCAAAGGTATACGTTTGGATGCCTGAATATAATCACAAACAGCATTGAAAACACCCTTGTGACAACGTCCTAAAACTGAGGCACCAAAGCTTAGTGCAGTTTCCGCCGTCAATGTAGCGCCTATTTTCAGAAATGGAATTAATAAAAGCCTTTTTCTAAATATGGCGTATCGGCGACAGTACAAAAAATAATGTTCAATTGATTAAAATTCTTTGCAGAATGCGCGGAGGGGTGATATTGTCTGACAAGCTCTGTGTAGATACAGGTTCAAGGGGGGGGGGGGGCAGGACATCGGAATTTAGTGATTAAAACTGGGTCCAGTGGGGTCGCCATGGAAACTTGAGGTGGTTATATTCTGTCATTGTAATTACTTTTTCTATCTTATCAGTGCGGATTGCTGATTTTCGATATCTTGTTGCGGTAATATATTCAATATCAGGCAGTACGTATAAAACTGAGCCACCAAGTGCAGCTCGGCTCATGCTATAGAATCAGCCAGTTCATTTAATCTTAATTCACAGTGTCCCGGAACCCATAGTAACCTCAGGAGTCTCAACTGCGGTGTTACTAATGTTCTGAATGGCCTTAGAATTCAGGAGTTCTTAGAAGCTGTCATAGCTGCAAAAACTGCGAGAGAATCCGGCATTATGACTGCGTTGTGTTGGTTTGACAGAAGTTTTCGAACAGCTAAAATAATTGCCATGAGCTGAGCTTCAAAAACGAGTAAAATCAGGCAGTCTCACTGAGAATGACCAGTCAAGAGAATTAGACGCAAAGCCTATACCTGCCTTTTGATTATTGATTGAGGCATCTGTGGTTATTAAACTTTTAGTTTCTGCATGCTCCAAGTAATCAATTATATGTTATTTAAAATTTTGAGATATTGTAACTTGGCGTTTTGAGAGAAAATATGATCATATTAAATTATAAGATGAGAAATCAAAACATTAGTTTCAATTACATTTCTAATGTTCACATTTACACTTTGTAGATTTTTTTGTACAAACATTATCTGGGTTGTGTGAAACCGTGGCCAATGAGCAAGAAAGAAGCCGTCTGGGTTTTTGATAAAAGCGTATTGAGATCTTCTTGCTGGTAACCTATTGAATTTTAAAAATGCTTGTACTGTCAAAATGCGAACTCGACAAAGTAGTGTAGGTAGGTGCACTTCCTGGTACAGTACGCTGATAGCCACAAACCTAGGGAGTCCCAGACACATTCGCAGTGCTTCTCGCTCCAAGACAACTAGAGGTTTTGTTTTATAAGCAGGATCACCAGGTAATAGGATGCATCCGAATTCTATGATGGGGCGCATGTACATCTTGTACAACATTATTAAGGTGTGCCTCTGTAACCCATATTTCCGGTTACATAGCTTGTGCAGGAAGCCTGAGGCCTGTTGTGCCTTGGTATTTATATAGTCTATGTGTGGAGTCCAGTTAAGGTTTTCATTATAAACAATTCCCAAATATTTCATAGAGTCTACTTGCTGGATGGTTTCCTGTATATATAGAATTGAAATTGAAATCGGGTTTCCGAGCGGAAACACCTAGAGTGCGCTTTTGTTGAAATTTACGATAATGAAATCAACTGCTACCAAATTTCTAATATGTTAATATATCTTTGTAGTTTAAGCTGTAGTGAGCAAATATCACAGCCAGCAGCAAAGAATGCGATGTAATCAGCATAAATGTAGACAGTAACTTCTTGTTCTGTTGTAATTGTGTTCAATAAAGCATTAAATAACACTGGAGATAAGACTGCTCCTTGGGGAACTCCGCGCGTTTTTTAAAATCTAGATGAGGAACATCCATTCTTCACGCAGTAGAATTTTGTTGATTTTTAAGGTTCGGCCACCCACTCAATAAATTATTGTGGGAAATTCAATCTATCTAGCGGATTTGACAAAATGATGCGCTCCACACTCTCATACGCCTTGGCTATGTCAAGCGTTACCGAAGCAGCATATTGAGTTCTTTTTCGAGCGAGCGGTATTCGGCTCTCCAAATCAGCATGGGCACACCAAATAGAGAAATAACTACGAAAGCCGATTTGGTTCTGGTTTATTACTAAGTTGTCTGCCATCCAGATACTTACTTGGCTATGTAGAATCCTCTCTACTAGTTTGACCATGTTAGAAGTTAGAGAGATGCGTCTGATATTATCTACTAGTAATCCTACACCTTGCTTTTTTAGTATAGGAATGACCTTTGCTATTCCACAATACTGCAGCGCCCATGAGTTTTTTAAGCAGTAGTTTGTGACATTGGAGACGTCACTGGACGATAAATTGAACCGAATTTTAATCATGGGTACTGTGATTCCATCTGGGCCAGGAGACACAGAGGGTAAATGTTTAATGACGCTGGATACTTTAGTCTGCGTCACTTCGTCAAAGTCAGATTTTGTCGTAGACTTGTGCCAGTTGTTTGGAACGACTGAGGTAAATCTGCTTTCCAGACCTTTACTGATTGCCTCTAAGGTTGTGGTCATTTCTTACGCAGACAGATTATCACAAGCTGCATTAACTGGTGATGGCAAGATTTTCCGAGCTCTCATATATCGGAACAGTGCTTCCGTATGTTTAGGTTTCGACATGTATTCATAATGTCTTCTGTCATATTCTTGTTTAGCTTGAGCTACCGTTCTCTTAAAGCCCGCTGCAATGAAGTTATAATCTGCCCAGTTTTGGGGGGATTGATTATGTAAGAGCTGCTTCCAAGCTGCCTGACGTCGTCGGTGCTCTCTTGTACATTCATCATTCCACAAACGACTATACGCCCTTTCTGTGGGTTCAACAGTAAATTCCGCTTTTTTGTAGGCTATTTTAATGACTTCATTTATCTTCAGCGCTTTTGTATCATCGCTCTTTTACGAGTGAAAAACCAACGCTGAAATCAGATCATTCTTAAATTTAGCGTAATTTACAAATACTCGTACATTTGAACATGGTGGAATGGTCGGGCGAGAAATTTCAAAACTTATCGGTAAGTGGTCCCTGTTGGGGCCACTGTCTAGCGCTTTCCTAGAAGAAGTAGTAATACCCGAACTGACAAAACTTAAATCTAAGACCGACCTGGATTGAGGACGAATAAATGTGGGGGTTCTGGCGTTGAGGCACGTCAGGTCATTAGCTATTGCCCACTCCCACAAATGTTTTCCACTCAGATAATTTCTAAAACCTCAACTCGTGTGGTGGGAATTAATGTCTCCAACTAAAACTTTGTACTTGCACCACGACCTTGTCGCTAGATCCAAACTTCGTGTGTCTCGAACTCCACCGAGAAAATATATATTAACTAGGGTGAAAGGACCGCAGTTGGGTAATGTAATGTCTACTGCCGAAATTTCGCATTCTGGCGACATATGTTTGTATGAACATTTGACTTTTATTTATTTATTTATTTATTTATTTATTTATATATACAACAACACTGCCAATCTCATCAGAGATTATAGCAGGGAAGGCATATAAAAACGAATACTTGCTTACACAGATTTATGTTGATAGAAAACACAAAAAAGCTGGAATTACAAAATGACATGCAAATTGTAGGTTATACATTACCAATAAAGAACACGCAATCAATTTTAGCAATAGGAAAACAAAATCATGAACTAGGTTATTGTTAAAAACGACCGCGAAAAGATAATGCATGCATTTGTAATATGGGGTAAGGGAAACAAGTAGGCATTTTTATTGAACAACTTATTCAAAGAATTTTATGAACAATAAACTAATCGAAAAGCATGTCACTTGAAAATAACAATCATAAGAAACATAATTTTGTATTAGAAATAAGACACTGACTTGCTTATTGGGTTTAATGATGATGTGATGTTGTTAGTGCGGTTTGCGAGGCAAGCAATTCGCTTTCGATCGCAGCTGTAAACAAGTTTATGGATGATTCAGTGCTTAAAGTGGGTTTCAGCGAGTTCCAATCTTTAATTGTTAAAAGAAAAAAATAAGTATTTAAAGCAGCTAGTGTTAAAAGAGTATTCTACAAGAGTATGGGAATGATTATGACGGGTTGGTCTGCCGTGAAAAAAAAGACACCTTGAGGGATCTATTAACATTAGGTTTCGGAGTAGTTGAAACATTAGTTTTAGTCTTGTTAGTTTTGTTCGGTTTTGCATTGTTAAAATGCCAGCGTCATTGAGTAGGTGCGTCGGTGAGCCTGTCAGTCTATACTTGCTAAAAATAAACCTAATTTCTTTTCTTTGAATCGCTTCTATTTTATTAATCTGTTGGTTCCCAGTCTGGTTCCCTGTCTGGTTCCCTGTTAGCCCTGTCTGGTTCCTAGTCTATGTATCATTTCTATGGCAAGTGTCTCGGCTTTCAGAATGTTTTTGACGATACTGTCGTTCACTTTTTTATCCAATGTGCCACTGTTGTCTTTCTCGCTTTCTAGAACACCGTGTATTAAGAGGTTATTCTTTTTACACCAATTTTTAAGATCGTTAATCTGAAGCTCAAGTTTTCGCACCACTTCCTATAGGGCACATAATCTGATTTCGCAGTATGCTATTTTCTTGTCTAGGGCACTAATATTAGCCAGCTTCGACTTATTAGCAGTAAGGCGCTCCTCTTTTATCTCTTTTAAATCATGAGCAATGCTTTGTAGCTTCTTCGCGAACTGGATAACATCAGGGCCGGGGTTTGTTTCTACGTCTCCTGGCAATAGCAATAAGTTTTCAGCATTGTCTACAATAATAATTACAAGCTAGCAATCGAGCCGCGGGCACAGCAGCATGATCAAAAATGGTTCATTTCAACGAAAGCATTTTCCATAGCGCCTGCTCACCTGCAGGAAGTACATAAGAGGCTTAGCCGACCGCATCCTTGAGTTGCCGCCGTGCCCTTCAGCCCACAATCGTCTGACGCCAGCATTTATGGGCGAACCGGCGCATTTCGCCACCAGGAAAAATTGTCCGGTGTCACGCCCATGCGTGGTTGTCGCTGATAGTGGCCGCTCCCAGATGAAGGACAACTGGTAAAGGTTCAGAATCTTTGGTGACGTGTGCTGGTTGATCGCGCTGGAAAGCGGCATAAAAATTCCATGTCCCACGCATATTGGTGTGTCGTGTCCCACAGGTAGCAGGAAAGTGACGAACATCTGCATGAAGTACAGAAGAGGATTAGACAACCGCATCGTTGAGTTGCTGCCGTGCCCTTTCACTTTTATGCTAATTTTATTATTATTATGGATAACTAGACCCCCACCTCTCGATGGATGGTCTAGTCGAAAAGACCGGAAGTTATTTAACTGGAACAAATTTTGTACAGATAGCCATGTCTCTTGTAATGCTATATTATAAGATCAAATTCAAGTTTACCCAATCCGTAGATGCATAATAAATTGATCGGCAATTCTAATGGAGAATCTTAAGCGACCATATGGTTTCGAAAGAGCTGCTTCCGCTACACCTTTATCTAGAATGCTTTCTTTCAAAATATCTCTCTTTGAACGGCTCTCCTTTTCTTTCAGATATTTTTGGTTCTTTGTTTGTTTTGGCGAGTTAGTTTTTCTTGACAGAGGGAATCTAGATCGCTTCAGGGACCTAGGGTCCAAATCCAAGTCATCTGAATCTATTTTATCTGCATCTTTATCCTCACTTTGGCTCTGTATATCTACTGCAAAGGGTGCTGCAGACGGAGAATACGATGGTGCGGTTTCAAATTCTTCATTTTGGCTCTGGTCGCCTACTGCAGAAAGTAATGCAGACGGATAATACGATGGCGCAGTTTAAGATTCAACGTCAATTATTGGTCTTGAACTCTCAACATGTAGGGATACTAGGCCTGACTCTCCTGTTGTACCAAATACGCGAGTCATCCGGTTAGCCAGAATGAGATAGAGAACCACAAACGTTAGAAGCCAGTCGTTCCATGGCCTTTGCTGAAGCATTTTTTATGACCTCCGCGATATTCAGGAAAATCGACCCATTCATTTCTGAGGTATGTCGTGCTGCAAGACTGGCATACCCCTAAGCTCTGGCCTGTATTTCCTCTATGGCTTTTCATCGCGAAAAATGCCTACGCCCTATAATGTCAAGAATTTGTATTTCTCGAGCCTTAGCTGAGCAATCAAGACTATCTGCACAGTGTTGTTCGTTGCAGAGATGATATTTCTCTTCTTTAGCTTTGCAGTCATACGCGTTGTGGTTGTCACAACACACGCGGCATCTGAGTGCTTACTTGCATCTTTTGTTAGTGCGACCGTATCGCCAGCACTTCGTACACTGGAGTGGTCGTGGTGATAGCGCTTCCACTCTGTATATTAGTGGCCACGCCTTGATTCCGCTTGGGAGATTTGCTCCAGCAAAGGCTACAATTACCGACTCAATCGGGATATTCTGCTTCTCTACCATTCGTGCACACCTCTAAACGGAGATTGGATCAGTCACGGCAAACATCTCTAATACCTCAGATGGGGTCAAGTTAACATCGACGCCACGAACAATACCTTTCACACATGCCAGATGCGGGGGAATAAAGGCGCTCACCGGATTGGTCACGAAATTTTAGCACTTCAGTAGGTCTTGGACACAGAGCTGATCAGATGAAAAAAATCGCAGTGGCTTAGCTCAGCTATTCCAGGATATACGTAGCGTTAGCAAAGGCGCAGCTGATTATTCTGAGCTTTCCAGATATCATGCTTACAGCTGTTCCAATGACACACACACGGTATACGAATTATGTGGCACATGTATATTTATTTTGCCGGGTAACTACTTCGGGATCCGATGAGTTAAGCTTCTCCGCTATATACTGCACCGTTGAGCAGCATTTGCACTCTCCTTTTCCATCGCTATACTACAGTGGCTAACGCCAGTCAGAGGCGCTATCAAGTGGCTCCAGTGCAGTGTCAGATGGCGACTGCACAGGGAAGGTGCACGCGTCGGCGTCCATATGTCTACCAAGGCTATGACGGCACTCCTCTGGAAAGCGCACAGTGGCGGCGGTGAGTCGCATGCGGCCGCAGCCGAGTGCGAGGGAGGTGCCGACTCCGGTGTATGACACCACTAATCGTCTGCACAGAGCATCGAATTGCGCGCACACCGGCGGCGAGCCACGCGAGGTGGTGGCGGAGTATCATTGCGCATGCGCAGACCAGTGCCACGCGAAATCGGCTCAGCTAGGCCAGTGTAGCTAACACTACAAAACAAAGAATACCACCTCTGCCGAACTGGCGGACCTCTGTGATACCGTGGAAGAGAGACGTCGCAGTTCTAAACTCCGCCTGGACCACTTTCAAATTCTTCATCCGAATGAAGCTGTAATTACTTGGGACGAGGGCCACAGGAGCTGCAGAGATGCCGTTGCGCAGAAACTGATCCACTAGTATTTCCTGTGGCTGAAGAGAAGCAGACCAGAGGAAAACACCTGGTTCAGGTGGAAAAAAAAACGGCATCTGAGTGCTCCTTCTAGCGCTAAAAGTGGTTACTAAACTGTAAAAGCACTATAAGAACACCTAACAAAGACAAAGAAACCTCAGCAATTACACAAACTTAGGCCAAACCCCTAGAGCAAGCACGGTCAGCTACTTGCACCTCGTAGCACTTCTTTCTCTCCTGCACAGCAAGACGCCTGCTTCATTGTCGTCTCGAAAAATCCCTTGTCCCACTCGCTGGAATCTACAAAACATTACTATCGTCGTTCTTTTTCATACACACGCGTGTCGCTTGCCTCTCCTTATAGGAGCATCACCCCGATGCTGATTAAGACCCACCGTATCTTTTTTTAACGTGCAGTCAGTTGCTCACATACGGCTTCATACACGCTACATGCACAAACTCAGGCTGGCGCTGGCGATGCCTCGGGCAGTGGGGACTGTCGGGGACGACCTCATAGGTGACGTCACTTTGCTGGCGTGATACTCGGTATGGCCCGAAATATCGCCTTAGCAGCTTCTCGCACAGTCCACGTTCTCGTACGGGTGTCCAAACCCACACTCTGTCACCGATTTTTAACGTTACTGTTCTATGGCGAAAATTGTAGCGGCCTGCGTCGTAGTCTTGTCGCTGGCGGATCCGTAAGCGGGCGAGCTGCCTAGCTTTTCCCGCGCGTTTAGTGAACACGCCAGCGCCTGTATAGGTGGCATCGCATTCATGTAGGAACATCGCATCCAGCATTGACCAAGCTGAATGCAGTCATGCGAGTCGTTTCTTGTTTAGCCGTATTATATGTGAACGTGATATAGGGTAAAATTTTGTACCAATTCTTATGTTGAACATCCACGTACATGAACAGCATGTCTTCAATCGTCTTGTTGAGGTTCCCTGTTAGTCCATTCGTTTGCGGGTGGTACGCAGTGGTCTTACGGTGAGTCGTTCCACTTAGCATCAGGACGTGGTCTAAGAGAGCTGCCGTAAATGCTGTTGCGTGGTCTAGTATTACGATAGTCGGGGCACCATGGCGTAGCACAATATTTTCTGTTAAAAACCTAGCCACTTCTGCTGCGGGGCTCATTTGGGTAACCTTTGTTTCGGCATACCTGGTTAGGTAATCTGTTGCGGCTATAACCCAGCGATTACCTGCAGTAGAAGTAGGAAAGTGTTCCAAAATATCCATTCCTGTCTGGTCGAATGGTTTACGTGAAACCTGATTTGGGTGCAGCTGACCGGCGAATTTCTTTGAAGGTGACTTGTGTCGCTGGCAATCGAGGCAAGAGTGAATGTGGTGCTTGACGGCTGTTGCGAGTCGTGGCCAGTAGCATCCCTGGTAGACTCTTGCGAATGTGCGAGGGTAGCCTAAATGGCCAGACGTCGGATCGTGGTGACATGCTTGAAGCACTTCCGTACGAAGGGGTGCAGGAGTAACGAGCAATTAGGGAGCTCCACCGGATGAAAAGTTTCTTTTGTAGAGGACGTCATTGCGTAAGCGAAACGACGACAATGCCTTTGCAAAGACTATGGATGCCCTGGAAGAACGCTCCTTCAAGTAATTATTCAAATTAAGCAATTCAGGGTCACCTCGTTGTTTTTGGGCAATCGCAGACGCGTCGAGAACATCAAGGAATGCCATGTCGTCATCGTCAGAAAGAGAGGGTGAGTGTACTGGGGATCGAGACAGGTCTTCGGCGTCTGTATGTCGCTTCCCAGAACTTGTGTATGGCTGTCATATCGAACTCTTGTAACTTCAGGCCCCACCGCGCTAATCGGTATGTTAGATCTCTTACATTAGTCATCATTTATAAGGGTATAGCGCAGCACGACAAGAAGAGAGACGCACACACACAGCGTTGTGCGTGTCATGGTGCGCTATACCCTTGTATGTGATGAACCCCAAGCAACTGGCCCAGCAACGTGTCTTAATTAAATCAGTCAACCAACAGAGTGAATTATGGTCACTATTAACTTTGAAAGGGCGGCCATATAAATACGGGCGAAACTTCGTAACTGCCCAGATCACAGCGTGGTACTCTTTCTCAGTTGTTGATTATTTGGCCTGAGCACGTGTTAGCGTCCTGCTTGCGTAGGCGATAACTCGTTCCGTGTCTTCTTGTAACTGCACAAGCAGAGCTCCGAGGCCTACATTGCTTGCGTCAGTGTGACGCATTGTTGGCGCTTGCCTCGTCGAAGTGGGCGAGCATTGGAGGAGTTTAAAGACAATGGCGGAGGTCATTAAACGCTGCTTGCTGTTCGTCGTTCCACTCAACGGTGGCGTCGTCTCTAGTGAAGCGAGTTAACGGTGACGAATTCCGTGCGAAGTCGACGCGTAGGCCCAGAAAGCACCTGACAGCTTTCTTATCGGACGGTACTGCGAACTTTGCGACAGCCGCAAGTTGTTCTGGATCAGGCCGATCGCCGCTGCAGCTGACGACATGACCAAGAAACAGCAGTTCTTCAAAACAAAAGTGACATTTGTCTGGTTTCAATGTGAGGCTCACGGAGAGTATGGCTCGTAAAACAAGTTCTAGCCTTTTGAGATGCTCGTCAAAAGTTGGAGAAAGCACTATGACGTCGTCTAGATAAACTAAACAGGTCTTCCAGTTTAACCCTGTATGTACAGTGTCCACAAGCCTTTGAAAAGTAGTGGGCGCTGAACACAGACCAAAGGGCAGAACTTTAAATTCATATAAACCATCCGGCGTCACAAAAGCATTTTTTGCCCGATTTCTTGGGTCTACCTCGATCTGCTAATATCCGCTTCTGAGGTCCTTTGAAGAAAAGTAGCGAGCGTTTCGAAGCCTATCAAAGGAGTCATCAATATGTGGAAGCGGATACACATCACTTGATTCAGCTTCCTGTAGTCCTCGGAAACACGCAGGTACCGTCCTTTTTCTTAACTAGTACTACAGGCGATGCCTATTGACTCTGTGATGGCTGAATCACATCATCTTCAAGCATTTTAGCGACTTGCTGATCACTTTCCGTTACTTTGGAGCCACACGATAAGGATTCGGGTCCTTATGCGTCGTCCTTGCTGCGTCGTCCTTGCCTTTCTGCGTCGTCCGTTTTTATTCGATGCTTTGTTAGCGGCGTTCGACCATCCCGTGATATTGATGAAAAGCAGCCCTGGAATTCAGCTAGCAGCTCAAGAAGCCTCGTTCGGTCGTCCCTTAACAACGTAGTACCAACGTCAAGATTAGGTACTGATTCTTCTTGAGGTGATTCGTCTCGTGCCGATAAACTGCCTTGAATTTCTGCAGTATCGTCAATGTAAGCGACGGCTGTACTCGTCGGGAGGTGTCAGCGCTCAGCCCTGAAGTTAGTGAGCAGCAAGTTTGTGTGTCCCGCAACGACAGTGACAAGACCTCGACCAAATGAAATACCATGGCAAAAGATCAGCGAGTTTTTTTGGTCGGCAGTACCGTCGCCGCCAAACGGCTCATCCCCTCCCACCGATACAATTGGGCACAATGGAGGCAGGACGACCACATCGTCATCCGCCTGACGTAAAGGGTTATGTCTCGGCTCTAAGCAATAGAGTAAAGCAGGGCTGTTTCGAAACGTAAGGACACTGTCAGGGACGTTGATGGAGTCGTCAAGTTTTCTCAAGAAATCCATTCCGATAATCACGTCTTTACAGCATGAAGCGAGAACGACGATCGTCGCCACGAAAGTAGAGCCACCGATGTCGAGCCTTGCTTTGCACACTCTGACAGGCATCAGTAATTGGCTGCCTGCCGTCCTTAGGTGAGGTCCCGTCCCGCAGCGTTTACTTTCTGGAGGGATACGGTAAGGTCATTTTTAATAATAGAGAAGTCGGCCCTGGTGTCGATTAAAGCTCTGAATTGCTGTCCGTTCACAAGAACGGTAAGGCCTTGAGTCACAGTTTCGTCGGTATTACGTCTTGTCGATTTTACAGCGTCCTCATGTAGGACTAATGGGGGCTTTTTTTCTTCGTCTTGAGAGCCTGCAACCTTACCCCCTGAGGTCGCCGCGTTCAGTTTCTCCGGCGTGGGTTGGGTGACCTCGCTCCTCTGGTGTCGGCAAAAGTGCGGCGCTGCAAAAAAAGGTGACTGGCTAGGAGAAGGAGAGTGTGGTCGATGTCGGAAGCCCGGGTGGTGATCAGCTATGATCTCGTCATCATTGGTACAGCGGCCGTCGAAGTGGGGCTCGAGGAATCAGAGGTCCTTGAGAATCGACTTCGCCACGGCGGGATACGTAGCCGTTGGCATATCGACTGTCAAACCGTGGACTGAGAGGGCGAAACGGATCAGCGCGGAGTTAGCAATAGCGGGCTATGCGGCCCACACCTCCGCAGTTGAAACAGGGTGGACGCCTGTTGACAGTGCGCCAGGTGTATGTTCAGTGATACTGTGGATGCCGTGACGGCTTCTCACGGGACGAAAGCCATGGCAGGCAAGAAGACGACTCGTCGTATGGCGGCTGGATAAGTGGGCGCCACGATGTCTCCTCCTGTGGTGGTGACCAAGATACGGTTGCAGGTGGTGGGTAGTATTAAGGTGGAACGAGTGGGGAGCTTCGAAGGGCCGCGGCGTACGTCATGGGACGTTGCTCCGGGGCAGGAGCAGCTGTCGAGAATGCTTGGCAGATTTCTTCACGGACGACTTGAGCAACAGATGCCTTGGGTGTATCCACTACCGGAGTCCGCAACCTCTGCAGTTCTTTACGAACAATCTCTCTGATCATATCACGCAAAGAGCCATGATCATCAAGCATCACAGCGGCGGCATGAATTTGGGGGCTGCTGCACAAGCGGTTATATTGTCGGCAGCGTTGGTGAAGTACCCGCTCGATAGCCGATGCGTCTTTGATGAAGTTCCCTAAAGTGCTTGGCGGGTTGCGCAGATGTCCGGCGAACAGCTGCTATTTCACGCCGCGCATGAGGTAGCGCAATTTCCTATCTTCGGTCATCTGCGGGTCAGCCCTGCGAAACAAACGTGCCATCTCTTCGGCGAACATGGCGACCGTTTCATTGGGTTTTTGGACCCTTAGCTCTAGTAGTTGGTGGGCACGGTCACTTCTGTCGACATTGGCAAAGGTTTCAATCATCTGCTGGTGAAAGTTGGTCTATGTGGACAAGCTGGCTTCTGTGTTCTTGTACCAAGTACGAGCTCTGTCATCAAGATAGGAGTAGGCCCGGGAGAGCTTATCTTGAGCAGATCACTGATTGATCGTCGCAACACGGTTATAGTGATCTAAGCAGTCTTCTACGTCCTGTGTGCACCACCACCAAAGCGTTCAGGCTGCAGCGAAATAAAAAAAACTTCACCTGGGGTAAAGCGGGAGAACCGGTGCCGAGAAGTACCGGCTGGTGGCTGGGGTTAGCCATTTCTACAGGTCTTGTTGAGGGCTTTTGCAAGGGGTTGAATTCTGGAGGAAGACCTCGTAGCGGACGACGGAATCGATAGACAGGGGTTGCAATAAGCGCGTCCGGGATGGATGAACGGCTCCCACTAGGAGTGTGAAGCATCGGGCAGCGTCGCGGCCGAGCACCACTACCAGTGTCGCAGCGGAATGCGAGCAAAGGATGACAGCAGCTTACGGCAGGGAGAAGAGCGTGTTCAGGATCAGCTGTACAGCAAGACGCCTGCTTAGTTGTCGTCTCGAAATACCCCCTGTCTCACTAGTTGGAATTTTCAAAACGTTCCTATCGTCATTCTTTTTCATATACACGCGTGTCAATATGTACCACTTATCTGCATTCGTGGTGATGCTGATAAGCATTGGTTTTCTAATGGCCTACGGTGGCTACTAAATAAAAAAAAAGTTTTTTCCGGGCTGCCAAAAACTCAGACTGCCAATCTAAAAGGGTGAAGCACTCTGAATGTCTTCATGCCTATAAAAATCTTTTAAGGCACTCAAAGAAGAAATTCTTCCATACCAACTTGCAAAATATTATTCAAAATAACCTTAAAAATTCTGAAAGATCATGTTACCGAACAATAGGTCTTCACAAATCATCAGTTTGCATGACCAAGATGGCACAAACATTCCTCCAGATCATTGTGCTGATGTTATGAATGACTTCTTTACCTCTGTCTTTACTCGTGTACCGGCAAATAAGATATCCCACTTTCCCAACCTCAATTAAAATCAGATGCCTCCTACTGTCATATCAGCTGAAGGCATAGCTAAACTTATCAATGATTTGAAGCCACCCAGCGCTCCAGGGCCTCACGACATAACTGCAAAATTCTTAGAGGTACTAAAGACATGCCAGATATTACAAATAATTTTTTTGTCATTCGGTATGCACGTCTTCGATTCCAGATGATTTGAAATAAACAAGGTCATGTCAGGTTTTAAAGCCTGCAATCGTACTGATTCATTGAACAACTAACCAGTCTTATTAACGTACATTGCCTGTAATTTGGTAGGACATATCATTTATTCTCGAGTCGCTTTTCAGCTAGACAAAAAGTTATTCTTCTTTTCTATGCAACATAGTTCGCGCTCTGGAATTTCTCGTGATACCCAGCTTTACGAATTCATCACTGAACTTAACTCATTCACTGACCTTCTCATTCATTACTGATTCAGAAGCTGTTCTGTTAGAACATAAACACTTCTATTATCGAGTGGATCAAAGCATACTTGAACTTCCGACGTCAGATGGTAGTTTTAAATGGAATGCAGTTCGATCAAGTGGATGTCACTTCTCGGTGTACCGCAGGGTTCAGTGCTGGGGCCGCTTATTTTTCTTATCTGCATGAATGATATCTGCTACGGTATTTCCTCCAGCCTTCGTATGTTAACAGATGACTGCGTATTATACAGGGTCATTTATAGCGTAGACGATTGCACTGCGGTACAAAAACATATGAAGTTCATTAGTACCTGGTGCTAAACCTGACGCATGGACATAAAGGTGTTAAATCTGTGTATATGTGCTTTTATAGAAAAAAAATGCTGTAACGTCTTTACATACACTATTAATGCAGAACAACTGGCACGAGTGTTCGAGCACAAATATCTCGGTGTAGAATACATTGCAGGATTATCCTGGCGTCGTGAAATCGAGTATGCTACGCGCAAGACTTCAAGTGTTCTAGGCTTTATACTACACTGCAGAATTATCTTGGCGTTGTCAAATTGAGCACGCTACACGCAAGGCTTCAAGTGTTCTATGCTTTCTCAGAAGACTTGCACAAAATTTGCTACTTGCTGGAAAAAAGCACTTGTATAAAACCAATGTTAGGCCAATACTTGAATACACTTGACGCGTCTGGGATCCTTGGCAGCAGGAGGACCTTGAAAGGATTGAAAGATAATGAAATTTAGCTGTGATTTTTGTTCATGTTAATTATTTCCGCCACTTTAGCGTATCAACTGCAAAGGAAAGCCATGGATGGGAGTCTCTGCAGCAACGTAGCCAATACTTACGGTGAAAGTTCTTTCGTAGTATGTTTCATTGTAACACTGGCAATTATCAGGATCTATATTTGCATATCCCTAATTACGTATCACCCCGCCTTGATCATGCCAATAAAATCAAAAAGTTAAGATGAAGGACGAACTGCTTCGGGATGGCTTTTTCCCCGAAGAATTCGCGAGCGGAATAAGCTGACCCAAGATATAGCCACCATTATATACCCTGATGTGTTTGCTTCCTCTCTGCAAGAGACGTATCGTTCATAGTCCTAGTTATCCCCTGTGTTGTATTTGCCTTTGTATTCTGTATTAGGTGTTTTTGCTGTCGTTTTTTGTGTAAATGGCTATTTACCCTGTATCTGTAAAATGTACCTGATTTTGTTATGGCTATGCTAGTATTTACTCCTCTCCCTGTAGTGCCGAAAGGCTTTGTGGATATTGTAGTACACAAATAAATAAATAAACTGAAATTCATTATTGCGGACTGATAATATATATATTTTGATTT
The DNA here is from genome assembly GCF_043290135.1 of Rhipicephalus microplus. Taxonomy (NCBI): domain Eukaryota; kingdom Metazoa; phylum Arthropoda; class Arachnida; order Ixodida; family Ixodidae; genus Rhipicephalus; species Rhipicephalus microplus. The sequence goes on from NC_134702.1 coordinate 260,315,310, forward strand.
TTCTGCAGCTTTTGACCCTGTCTCAAATCAACGTATGATAGCTAAGCTTTCCTCCCTATCATTCGATCCTTTAATACTGCCCTGGATTTGTTATTTCATTTCAGACCGAACTCAGTCTACTGTTATTGGCAACCGCCGCTCCAATTTATCTGAAGTTTTTTTTTCAGGCGTAGCTCAAGGCTCTCTCCTCAGACCACTTATATTTTCAGTCTTCATCAAAGACCTTACTACTGATATTTCATTACCGATTGGTCTATTTGCAAACGACTGCGTTCTTTACAACCGCATAACCTGGACCACTGACCAGAAGTTGCTGCAGAGAGACCTGGATATAATAAAATCTTGGTGCGCCCTATGGCTTATGAAGCTTATTGCATCAAAATGCAAAAGCATGCAAGTGTTGCAAAAGCATTCCACTCTAGATTATCCATACTCTTTTAACTCTACGACCTTTTCATGCGTACATTCGTACCGGTATCCATGTGTCCTTATCAATGGCAAGCTCTACTGGTCCGAATACATCAAAAAATTAGTAACAGATACATCAAAAGCACTAGCTTTCATTAAACCCTCCCCTTCTCTATCTCCGAGTTCCATTAGGAAACTTGCTTATGATTTATATGTCAGACCTAAACTCGAATATGACTGTGCTATATAGAGTCCACATCAAAATTACTTGATTGAAATATTAGAAAGCGTCCACAGTAGGGCCGCCCGTTTCATCAGATCATAATGTAGTAGTTGGGTCAGCGTTAGTGTCATCGAATCATCCCTATGTCTCGACTCCTTAACAGAACGTAAAAAATCTGTGTCTAGCACTGTTTCTTAACGTGTATCATAATCATCTAGGCAGTCGAGCATCCAATATGATACCACTTTTGCGAACATCACCTCGTATTTTTATTTCCATGAGTGCGTAACGTATAACTGGCACTGCAACTGCATTTAATAAGTCTTTCTTATCCTTGGCCTTAGAAGAGTAGAACTTGCTTTCCGCACCAATCGTTCATCGACGTGACAGTTCAACATTTAGGCAGTTGATATCAGCTCACTTGTCCAAATGGAAATGATGACGTCTTTACTTCACCAACTCAAACATGAAACTGGAAGCCCTCTACAGGCTGCTCCTTTTTCTTAGTGTATGAATATTTTCGCCTGTATCTCTTCATTTTCATTATTTAATAATGTTCCCGCAAAGTAATATGGTTTCATGGTCTAAGCCTCCGTTAGAATGTATAACGAAACCCATTTTCTTCGGGGACCAGCTCACGAATCATTATTATCACTTAGTATGATGTATATCATTATTTCCTTTCCATTTCTCTTGTAAAACCACAACGAAAATACTTTGCGAACACATGCAGGATCACTTAGCGTGTGTCTTTTTTGTTTGTTTTACCTACCGGTTTCGTGGCAGTGTACTGAGCTAACTTGCCTCTTTTTCTTTGTAAAATGACCTTGTATGTATATTTCGCTGCCCCCGCCCCTCTTTATGTAATCACCCATCAAGGGCCCTTAAGGAATAATGAATGATCATGATGCTGAGGAACAGCCATTAGCTCCGGATTTTCTTGCGCTGAAGTCTGTTGCCGCTCCGCACAGCTTTAACTTCAAGACACAACAGTGGGCAGTCCAGCGGGCCCGAGAGGCGGCAATTAGGGAAGGGTTCAAAGTCTCCTCATGGGAAACCTGGGAAGAGGTTGTTAAGCATCACCGGACTTTCAATGAAGCTGTTGCATTCATTCATCCATTTATCGCGGTGGATGAGGAATCTCACTGTCTTAGCGTCGATACAAGTGATGTGAGAAGTCACCATCACCGGACTTCACCTTATGAGGTTGTCAAGTAGTCGCACATCACAGAAACTTGTGACGTTCCACGATGATGTAATTTCATGACGACGTCGTTAGATCATAGACGGTGAGCTGGTAAAGAAGGCATTGTAAAACAACTTATGAAGCAGAGTGCTGGCAATTTGATTCTACGGAAGGTTCAGGTTTCTGTAGGGAGCCGATCCATACATCGAGTGAAATAGAAACAGAAAACGAGGACTTTCATCTTCGTGGTGTCTTGAGTGAGTGCGTAAGCAACGTTGCGAGTGGTTGTATATGCACTTCTACATCGTGCGTAAAGGCCTGGGGCGACTAACGTATAAGCGAGCGTTGCTAGCATATTTTGGGCACACATATTGTCACGAGACTTCAAGTGTACGCGCGTCTTTTAATTGGCCAAGATGTAAGCAGCTCTCAAAAAGGGCGTCCGTCGCGGATGGATCTTAAGCGAAGACGCACGTGATCTTCTTTTCTTTTTCAGGGTGAGAGCTGCTCTTGCTCTTGTCAGCAGCACGAGAGTTCATTCAGCCAAACTCCGCGGCAGCGTCTCGGCGCCCGCACAAGAAACGCCATACTACGTAAACACGACCGAATTCACCGGCAGCATCTCGCCGCCCGCACAAAAACACTACACTACGTAAACGTAGACTCTGAGCTTTGAGCCCGTCCGTAGGGCATGGTTGCCATGAGGCGTTGGTTTGACGAGCATTCTTAAAAAGAACTAAAGCGATCTTGTGATGCGGGAACGCATAGCAACGCATCGCCAGAGAGGAGAGCATGCCGAGACACGAGTGGCGTCGGACGTAGCCAATTCAGTTTTAGCCCTGAATCCCTTTTCTGTCTACATGTAACCACTGTCGATTCACTTGTGGCTTCAGTACAATACAGTTTTCTTCTTAAAATTCAAACGCTGCCTTAACTGCATCATTCGGACATCACTGGCATAGCGTCCCGTTGGTCCTCTTCGTAAAATAATTAGTAGGAGCAATCTCTGTGGCAGTATAATCATGTGTGCCAAGATTGACAAAAAGCCCTCACCATCTACGACGAGCCGTGGTCAGGTTTCGAACCAGCAGGTGCCAGCCAGCAACTCTGCCAACCCTCCGATGGCCTACTTGCGTAGCGATTTTTCGGGAGTTCCGCGCCCAAGCCTATCCCTGCTCGTACGTGCTTCAACTGTGGCGACATCGGTCTCCTGTCCCATGATCCTAGGAAGCTGAAAACGCCAGCAACGATCAGAATGGTCGAGAAACCAGCGAAGAAGAGACAACAGCAGCCACAAAACACGGGCTACATTATCTAGACAAGCAAACTGTTTTTTTTTAATTCGACGGGTGGCAAATTACCAATAGTGTCCGGTACTGCTAACAACTGACCCATCAGCGTGTGCATTGACAGTGGCGACAACATATCCATCATGAGTGTCAATGCTTTGACTGACGACATTGCCACGCACGCATGGGTATTGCACGTGGGTATTGAAGTTTTCAGCCACAGCATACGTCCAACTCTCGCTGCGACACTGGGCACGACGAATGTGCAACCCGAAGACATCGTGGTAACGGAGCTGCCCAGCGGCATTGACGTGATTCTGGGCTCGGACTAGCGACGAGTTGCGAACGTCGATGTAACGTTTCACCAGTCAAACGATGTGACTAACGTCCCATTCGAGCCCATCGAAAAATCTTCATCGTCCGAAGTTCTACCCCCGAAACAAGGTACACCACACTGCACCGGGGAAACGCTTATCGCAACATTCAGCCGGTGATCGGATGAGCGTGTTTCCAAGGACGAAGGGTTCGTGCGCCTCAACACGAAATGTCCTGCAACCGACGTATACTTCACCATTCTAGTCAAAGACGCCACATGGAGGATAACGAAGGTTGCCACCGAGGCAGAGAGGGAACCACTTCGCGCAATTCTGTTAAGGCATCAGCAAGAGTTCATCTCCAACGGCAACACTCTAGGCGAGCCAAGAATGCATAGCAATGCATCGCCTGAGAGGAGGGTGAGCCGAGACGCGAGTGGCATCGGACGTGGTCGATCGAGCTCCAGCACCGAATCCAGTTTCCTACTACATGTAACCATTGCCGATTCACTTGCAACGTATTTACAGTATAATTTTCTTCTTAAACTTCAAACTTTGCCTTGACTAAATAAATCATGCTGGCATCGCTGACACTCTAAACCCATTACATGCTGGTGACACTATGCCCCCTTTCTAAAAAAAGCAAAAAAAAAGGCAAAAAGAAAGAGAAAAATAAAGACATAGCATCGCTCCGAAGCTGTAACACACGCTCGTGTAAAAAAAACAAGGAAAGAGAAAACACAGATAAAAAGAAATCGGTAAATAAAAATTGGCAGATACCACGTACAGTGGGAATCGATGATATGCGAAGCATGAATGAAGAAGGTCGATGTGTGACTTTAAAATCGACACAACGTCGCGAGTTGGAGGTCAATGATGCCGTACATGTCTTCCGTATTATGATTGTCATGTTTGGATGTATCGTTTACCTTCGTCATCTATTACCTTCACGTGATACGTGTAAAGCTAGCGAAATGGCCGCGAGCGCATCATGAGTGTGGCATGAATCATGTTGTTACATGACACGCATGTTGTCATTATCATGTATGTATGTGTCATTTAACTATGTCGTCCATTCGCGTCATTCGCGTCATCAAGTTTGGTACACGTGAAGCTAGCGAAACGGCAGTGAGCGCATCATGAGCGTAGTATGTAGTCATGTTGTTACATAACACGCATCTTGTGTTTATCATATTTGTGCCAGTATCATACCTTTATCATCAACTCACGCCCCGTAATAACAAATGTGTTATAAAAAAAGCTAGCGAAACAACCACCAGCGCATAATTAGCGTGGCATGGAGTCATGTTGTTACATGACACGCATCTCAAAAATATCACGGCACCAGTCACATACCTTCGTCATTCAATCACGTCCCATAATACCAAACTTCGTATATGTGAAGCTAACGAAACAGTCGTGAGCACATCATAAATGTGGCATGTAGACATGTTGTTACACGATACCAAATTTGGTATATGCGAAGCTAACGAAACGGTCGTGAGCACATCATAAGTGTGGCATGTAGTCATGTTGTTACATGACACGCACGTCATGATGTTCAAGTTAGGGTCTGTTGCTTGTTTTTGCCATGTAATCATGTCATACCACACAAGTTTTGCAACATGCCATATGGACGGAACCACAACAAGAAGTGGAGAATTATGAAATGTAAATCATCACATTTATGACATCCATATCATGATTTTCATGTTATGATTAGTCAAATATATTTTCATACAGTCATGTGATGCCATACCAAGTTTGGTATCGATACCATTTTCAAAACGGCCAGGAGAGCTAAAACTCGTTGGTGGCTAGATAGATAGATAGATAGATAGATAGATAGATAGATAGATAGATAGATAGATAGATAGATAGATAGATAGATAGATAGATAAGCTCAATGTTGCCGATGTTCGCTAAGAAATGCTCCGCAATTAATAAAGTCACGAACGCGCAACGAACGGTTTCATGTGCCCAACATGAACGACGTCTGGGCTCAGTTGTGTCCTGGTTCGTGCCGGTGGTGTTCAGTGCGGGACCACTTCATAGTTACAGTCCCTGACACGACGTAGCATATTGCAATGACCAAAGTATCGACTAAGTAGCTTTTTACTGATGTGACGTCCCCACAAACGTGCACTGAACCCCGGTCTTTCAAGATGTTTACGCTCGTTTCTTCAATCCACGCATAAAAAAAGGAAAAGAAAACCTTCGGTGTAACGAATGGGCATTCCGGAGGGGAGTACCTGGAAGGATTATTTCTACTGTTCTCGTGGGCCCCTCGCGCAAACACGAGGACCGGGCGGCACCTTGTCGTCTACTGACAGTGTGACAGTGTACGGTGGAGGTAATCCGCGCGCACCCTTCACATTTGTGGCATGGGGGAGCAGCAGAGCATTTTTTGTTGGTTCGGAAAATGCGACCCTGCCGCAGCGCCTGTGCCGGGTCCGGCCTGACTTTCCGTCAGCCTCCGTGGCTCCAGGGCTCATTACTGCGTTCTGCGCGGATGGCCACACACGGCGTTGAATGACGAAGAAGCGGCGGCTACGGAGAATTTCGCGGGAGACACCGAGCTGCATGGAAACATTGAGACTTAGACTGGACATGGGCTCATCAAGTACCGGAAGCATCGGGACCATTGTTCGCCCGTAATTAAAGTGTCTTGAGACAGCTCGCCCATCTCTCTCTCTCTCTGAGGCTTGAGTTTGTACATTGTTACTTGCTCGGCTTTGTTTGGGAGAGGGTTTTCTACTGGTTTGGGCTGCGGGGGCGGCCGTTCAAGATGATACACTCCGACTGAGAAAATATGCCGCGTCGATAGTAGCGATTGGTTTGGTGCCCCGGTAGGGTGGAGTCGGGTCCTACAAAAAGGGACTACGAGACTATACGAGGAGGGTCAGAGAGATACGATGCGATGAGCTCGAGATGGTAGAGAGACGGAAATGGAGAAGGAAGATAACGGTGTGAAGAGATAGCGATGAGAATCGATGAGATTATGACTGAGGCTGGGATGGTATGGCAAGGAATGAAAGTTAGAGATGGGAAACGAAGAAGCGAGTGATTGTGGGACGTTATGAAAGAAGATCAAGATGAAAATCGCTGAGAAGGACGACGAAGACAATGAAGACTGACAGCACAGACCATTTGTGAGACGAACTTCATGCACCCTATTTAGACGAGCTTTGCAAGAAAAGAAGCGGCGCGTTGAGACATTGCACGGTTTTATTCATTATTAACTTCATCATTTGTGTCGTCGTGTGTTTTATTTATATATGCATACCCTTGTATTGTTGTAGTTACTTTCTTTATGTTCCTGCCCTGTGTCGAACGTTGCGAGTGTCTAAATCTTGTGTTATAATTTTGTGTATTGGTTGATGTCCGCGGGTATACGGTGTTTGAAGTTAGTAATAAATTAAATGAATCCGTAAACAGAAACAGGTCGTAGCATCTCTTACTTTACGGCCCCAGCACGAATCCCTGTATGTGAGAAGTGATTGAGACACATAGCGAAGAGGGAACCGGATAGACAAGGGGTTGAGTGGTCTTCCCTCTCTTTGGTAGTGGGTAGCGTAGCGGGGGACATGTCAAGTGGTGGCAGCGGTGGGATTACTGCTGGGGCAACGGTGCAAGATTTCATCCTCGTACTAGGGAAGGAGAGGCGGCAAAATGAACGAGTAGGCTACCAAGGTGACCGACTAAGACGACCCACTAGAAATAAGCGCGTTAATGTTAGTGGGCATGGTTCCATCGTTTACGGGAGGTGATACGGGTCCGGATATTGGGGTTTTCTTGAGAATTTTGGAGCAGGTCGGTCGCCTGGGTGGATGGCGGGATAATGAGCTGGTCTGCATAGCACGATGCAAGATGGTAGGCGCGGCACACAATTTCGCGTGTTGGGATGATGGCATCACTGCGGCTGCAACTTTTCTGAGTTCAAATATTTGGCCCTAAGAGGTTCGATACGGAGCCATTTATTTTTAAAACGAAACGGTTTTTAAACGCGAGGCAGAGGGCAGGTGAGGATGTACGGACATTTGCGAGTCGCTTGCGCATGCTGGGGACCGCCACCCTGGCGAGCTCCGATAGTCAGGATCCGGTGAAAGCTTCACTGCGCCGCGAAATTCTAGCCGCACAATTGCTCTCGTAATTTTTATTAAGCCTGAGGGATCCGGTCCGCAGATTTGTTTTCTCTCGAGACCGGAAAATGTTTGACCAGGGCATTGCCATAGCGGTCAAGGAGGAACAGAATGAGAAAGTGTCGAGAAGCCATTCGTTACCCGTTCGATACGTAGAACAGAACACGGATGTTCAAGAGATGCATAGCCACCTTGACCGCCTCAAAAAAGTTGTGGAGAACTCGGCAGTACGCAATAAGGTGAAACAGAATTGGCGGGAATTCCCGAAGCAACTCCCTTGTTCCGGCAGGTGCTATAACTGTGGCAGGTTTGGTCACTTTTGGCGAGAATGCTATCGGTACCGGTGACGAAAGTGGAATTCGACGGGTGGCAGCCACATTCACAAAGGCAAAGAGAGGGCGGGAAAAATCGAACCTGGAAACCTAGCCACAGCTTCTCCTCATGACGTTGACGCGCAGAGGTCAACCGCGGTCGTAAATACTCTCGAGGAAACAAGCTCCGTAAACATGAGTCGCGGTTTACCGTTTGCGGAAGTGGTTAATGTAATTTCCGTGATCGAGGAGGATGTTCCGCCATTACGCGAGTGTGTGTTTGGGGGGAACGCTGGCACGCCACTGCCACTGGTTGAAAAAAATGCTGTCGATGTCGAGGCTGCTAGAGGGGATACAGACGGTTTAGCTGTGGTTTCTACCTCGAAAGTCCTACGAGACGATGAGGCATTACCAGTAGGAGTAGCAGATATGGAGTTGGATGAAAATGGGTTTTCTGAGGATGAAGTTGTTGGAGTCTTGGTCGACACGGCGGTAGACCGAACGTTAGAGAGAGTAAGTGACACGGCGGTAGACCGAACGTTAGAGAGAGTAAGTGAGATTGAGGAATGCCTAGATCGCAACGGGGTGATTTTTGTGGGGCCAAAGGGGAACTGCAGCACACTCGATGTACACTGCACGAAACCCGGACATGCGCAGCGCTCGTCTTATGAGATAGCTTCCCAGATGTCCCACTCCCCGACTGAGTTGACTATGTGGAAGTTCAGACCATCCAACGAGGGTCCGGGACTCGGAGTCGAGGAAGAGGTCTGCATACAGGTAGACGCTTAGCGCTCGGGGATCGGCTAGGGTCATAAGAGTCCGCAATGTTGTATGCCACTTTATGTTCTATGATTTCTGCTCGGTCATTGTGCTTGTTACTTTAGTGGAGACCTTGTATCGAAGTTTAGGTTTTTTATTTTTGTTTTGCTTTGGCTTGTTACCTTGTTTTATTTAGGTGATAGTGTTTGGAAATGCGGCCAGGCAGGAGATGGTACAAGAGGGTAATTCAGTATTGCTGCATGTATGACATATGTTCTCCCGCCATCGCGCTTTTCGTCTGGTTTGAGATGTTCGATAAGGTCTTAAAATTTTGTGCATGTGTGGAATGAAAGCGTATTGAAATGTGTGTACCCTCTGTTCGGTTGTGACGAGAGTGGACAGTGCAGGTGAAATGTGTGATGTGCTCGCATGGTAGTGAACCTTCTGCACACATGGCTCAACGCTGTGTGCCAAACCCTCCGACGAGCAGCTGTGACCAATGCGCGTTTTGTCCAAGCTTCATCCACGAGTTTCTGCGGTGATACTCGAGGTTTCAAGTGTGTTGTACGTGGTAGAAACACGGAATCAAACTGCTTCATTGTGGGTGATGATTCAGTGACAATCAAAGATTGGTTACTTTCAGCGACACGCTGCCGCCAGGGCTGAATCACAAGTGTGCTGTGTTCGCATACCGTATGCCTAAGACTGCCGCAATGTCTCAATTTTGCTGCGCAACCCGAAGGCGCTATGCGCCCGCATTTCTCGTGTTTGAATTTCCCCGCTGGGAAAATTCTTCTGCAAGATGATGAGATTATGACGTCCCCGCAAACACCGACTGAACCCCGGTCCTTTCAAGACGTTTACGCTCGTTTCTTAAATCCACGCATAAAAAAAAGGAAAAGAAAACCTTCGGTGTAACGAATGGGCATTCCGGAGTGGAGTACCTGAAAGGATTATTTCTACTGTTCTCGCGGGCCCCCCGCGACAACACGAGGACCGGGCTGCGCCTTGTCGTCTACAGACAGTGTGACAGTGTACGGTGGAGGTAATCCGCGCGCACCCTTCACATTTGTGGCATGGGGGAGCAGCAGAGCACCTTTTGTTCATTCTGGGAATGTGACCCTGCCGCAGCGCCTGTGCTGGGTCCGGCCTGACTTTCCGTCAGCCTCCGTGGCTCCAGGGCTCATTACTGCGTTCTGCGCGGATGGCCACACACGGCGTTGAATTACAAAGGAGCGGTGGCTACGGAGAATTTCGCGGGAGACACCGAGCTGCAAGGAAACGTTGAGACTTAGTCTGGACATCGGCTCATCAAGTACCGGAAGCATCGGGACCATTGTTCGCTCGTAATAAAGTGTCTTGGGACAGCTCGCCCATCTCTCTCTCTCTCTGAGGCTTGACTTTGTACATTGTTACTTGCTTGGCTTTGTTTGGAAGAGGGTTTTCTACTGGTGTGGGCCACGGGGGGCGGCCGTCGAAGATGATACACTGCGACTTACAAGAAAATATGCCGCGTCGATAGTGGCGATTGGTTTGGTGCCTCGGTAGGGCAGAGTCGTGTCCTGCAAAAAGGGACTACGAGACGATACGAGGAGGGTCAGAGAGATACGATGCGATAAGCTTGAGATGGTAGAGAGACGGAATGGAAAAGGAAGATAACGGTGTGAAGAGATAGCGATGAGAGTCGATGAGATGATGACTGAGGCAGGGATGGTATGACAGGATTGAAAGTTAGAGTTGGGAAACGAAGAAGCGAGTGATTGCCGGACGTTATGAAAGAAGATTAAGATGGAAATCGCTGAGAAGGACGATGAAGACGATGAAGACTGACAACACGGACCATTCGTGAGACGAACTTTATGCACCCTATTTAGACGAGCTTTGCAGGAAGAGAAGCGGTGCGTTGAGACATTGCATGGTTTTATTCATTATTAACATCATCATTTGTGTCGTCGTGTGTTTTCTTTATATATGCATACCCTTGTATTGTAGTTACTTTATGTTCCTGTCCTGTGTCGAACGTCGCGAGTGTCTAAATCTTGTGTTATAATTTGGTGTAGTGGTTGATGCACGCGGGTATACGGTGTTTGCAGTTAGTAATAAATTAAATGAATCCGTAAACAGAAAGAGGTCGTAGCGTCTCTTACTTCCCGGCCCCAGCACGAATTCCTGTATGTGAGAAGTGATTGAGACACATAGCCAAGAAGGAACCAGATAGACAAGGGGTTGAGTGGTCTTCCCTCTCTTTGGTAATCGGTAGGGTAGCGGGGGAGGTCTCACTAAGGCCTCAGAAGCTAACGGGCGTCCGCACGCAAACTTGGTCTCTGGGGTTCTTGACAACGTCCCTGTGGTGGGCATTGTACTGTTGTGCGTCTGCCTGCTGCTGCAGGCCGGTGGGCAGTCGTGCAAGCTGTCGAATTTCTCGGTATTTGTTGCCAACTCATCGTCGTCTTGACACAATAGCATGGAGTCAAGCATGGTCTGCACTTCGCGGCTGTATAGGGAAGCATAATTGGTTTGGGCGTCATATACGCGTGATGCATGAAAATACTTTAGGGAAATATTCGCGCTTAATAATAGGGCGAGCCATCCAGCATCAACTGTGTGAAACTTTTACACGGCTGTGCAGACACTGGTACATGCGAAGCGTAAATAAAGATGCATGAATACGTTTGCACTAGGCATGGAAGCTGGAATGAACAGTATGTAAACTTAACACAAACCTACCTGAGAAAGTTTGTGTACACTTGTGGTTTAGTTGTTTGCTACCCTTAGTAGAGTGCTGCACATTCTAGCTGTCTGCAACTAGGTCCTGTTTTGGTTCTGTCTTATTTATCAGTAACAATGCTCCATGACAACGGTCATAATTAATTCCGGTCATATTCCGAAAAGACAGTACAAGTAAACTGAACTTTATGCAGCACACACGTTAATCTATTCCCAATAAAGGTAGCCATACAAGTCAATGTGTTGACAGGCGTCTGATGTAACACTTTAGGAGTGAAGCTGTTTATAGCGGCACCCGTTCGTCCTTCGTAGCCGTTGTAGTAGTGTGACGTCCCCGAAAACACGGACTGAACCCCGGTCATTTCAAGATATTTACGCTCGTTTCTGAAACCCGCGCATAAAAAAAAAGAAAAAAAAACCTTCGGTGCAACGAATGGGCATTCCGGATTGGAGTACCTGGAAGGATTATTTCTACTGTTCTCGCCGCCCCCCCCCCCCTCCCCGCGCAAGCACAAGGACTGGGCGGCGCCTTGTTGTCTACAGACAGTGTGACAGTGTACGTTGGCAATAATTCACGCACCCTTCAGATTTGTGGCATAGGGGAACAGCAGAGCACCTTTTGTTGATTCGTAAAATGCGACCCTCCCGCAGCGCCTGTGCCGGGCCCCGCCTGACTTTCCGTCAGCCTCCGTGGCTGCAGGACTCATTACTGCGTTCTGCGCAGATGGCCACCCGCGGCGTTGAATGACGAAGAAGCGGCGGCTGCGGAGAATTTCGTGGCAGACACCAAGCTGCATGGAGCCGTCGAGACTCACTCTGGACATCGGCTCATCAAGTATCAGAAACCGGGGCAATTGGTTCGGCCGAAAACATTTTGTCACAACACTGCAAACTCCGGACGTTGGCCATTAGAGACGACGCACTTTGTGGGAAGCATCGGGACCATTGTTCGCCCGTAATTAAAGTGTCTTCGGACGGCTCGCCCATCTCTCTCCCTGAGCCTTGAGTTTGAACAATGTTACTTACTCGGCTTTGCTTGGGAGAGGGTTCTCCGCTGATGTGAGCCGTGGGGGCGGCCGTCGAAGATGACACACTCCGACTGACAAGAAAATATGCCGCGTCGATAGTGGCGATTGGTTTGGTTTCCTGGTAGGGCGGAATCGGGTCCTACGAAAAGAGACTACGAGAAGAAGCGAGGGGAGTCAGAGAGATACGATGCGATGAGCTCGAGATAGTAGAGAGACCAGATGGAAAAAGAAGATAACGGTGCGAAGAGATAGCGATGAGAGGCGATGAGATGATGACTGGGGCAAGGACGGTACGATGAGAAATGAAAGTGAGGGATGGGAAGCGAGTGAATGAAACGTTACGACAGAAGGCTAAGATGGAAATCACTGAGAGGGACGACGAAGGTGACAATGATGAAGACGATGAAGACGCTGATGAATTGGACAATGACCCCAGGAAGAAGCCCAGAGTCCCGACTCGAACTGCCAGCTCCGAGGCCCCCGTCAACATGGACCTTTCGTGAGACGGACTTTATGCACCTTATTTAGATTAGCTTTGGGGGAAGGGAGGTGGCGTGTTGAGAGATTGCGGCTTTTGGTAACTGATAAATTTATCGTGTTTGTGTCGTCATGCGTTTAATTTGTATCGTCGCACCATTGTATTGTCAAAGTCATTTCCCTTATGTATCCTGCGTCGCACGTCGCGAGAGTGTAAATCATGTGTTATAATTTTGTGAAGTGTTTGATGTACGTGGGTATACGATGTTTGCAGTTAGTAAAAATAATTGAATCAGTAAACAGAAACAGGTCGTAGCGTCTCTTACTTCCTGGCCCCAGCACGAATCCCTGTATGTGAGAAGTGATTGAGACACATAGCCAAGAGGGAACCGGATAGACAAGGGATTTAGTGGTCTTCCCTCTCTTTGGAAATTAGTGGCGTAGTGGGGGACGTCTCGTAGTGTGTAACAAATATAACATTTTGACCTCCAAGGTGGGGCCAGTGAGAAATTTCTTCTGTGGGTTGCTGAACAATCAAAGTTAGTGCTCAATGTACATGCCAATGGCTGCTAAGGGGCAATGAGAGACAGGAGAATTCGGCTTTTAGTTAACGCGCACGCTGCGAATTTTTTATTGATCAATAACGCACAGAAGACAAGAAAGGATTGCTACGTTATACTCGCTGGGCGTAACCTCCTAGATTTTAGAAAGGTTTAGCGAACGTTGCGCCGCAGTGCCATGAATACAGTGAGCTAGTTTATACCACGAACTCGAGGTGGTTAAAGGGGGGAAGTAGACACGAAGCGCAAGCCGTAAGAAAGTGTGCGTGTGCCTTCTCTAGTTCAGTCCTTGAAATGTCCGCTGGATGGCGGCGCTTCTATATGAGGAATATATGAGAGAAGATGCGAGACGGTAGTACTTGGAGTGTTGAATAAGTAGACGAATGTACACACAAACCTATGGACGGCCATACGGATGGCTGCACGGATGGTTGGAAGCATGGATGGACGCAGGAGCGGATGTATGGACGAAAGCAGGGACAGACGAACAAATCAACGTGTGGACGCACGAACACACGTACGCACTTATTGAAAATCACTTCACCGAACATGAATTAACCCACACTGTCCCACTTTTGCCATGTCAGCATACAAGCTGATACACACTGAATAACCTCTCGAATCGCACCTGCTGACATTCGAATATTTCTTAACGAACGCATCAATGAGTGCTACATAGGCAAAAAAATGGACCCCAGAAAGCGCTTTGGGCTTGGGCCCCTGAAGTTTGGTGATTACAAACTACACCTAAACTTCCCTTCAATCTCCTTTGTACATGCTCTTTTTTTCTTGTTTGTGCAGATGTGCACAAACGAGATTGTAGAACTTTTCAGCCACGAAAGGACGAACGACAACGCAGACCTTGCCACTTGATGGAGGTAGCTTCCTTTGCTGTTTCGGCAACCTTTACATGGTGTTCCGGCAGGGGGCGTTCCTTCACTTGAAACTTTTGGTGGGGCTACTAAATTTTCGCGATGGCGACTTCATTACTCCCACAGGGAGCTGCAACGAGAAATGCCTAAAGTCAATGCAACACGAATACACAGAATTAGCGTGCGATGAGACGGTATATCTTTAGAGACACTACATTACGCAATACGCCACTGTATGAGTAAAACACAGGCAAGTGGCATAAGGTAATGAGCTGTGTTAAAGTTAGTAATACATGAACCAATGAATGTACACATTACGTCATCTTGGAAAGTGACGTTATGTGTTGAAAGGTGTCGTAATGACCTCAACATGTCTTTAAAGTGTTGGCACAGGCACTGCGTCATTCATGAAAATTATGTACATAACGAAGACCTCAATCATTGCAGTAAATAATTGAATATTGCTTGGCTACGTGGACATATACAAATTATACTCACCATTTTCAGTGCAAGTGAGGCCGGAAGACATACGAGACCGACCAGCTGCAAAAAAAAACACACACCAAAAACACATTCTAATGGTTCAAATAGGTGTGTTGTCATGACAGTCATAGTTAATAAATATCAAGTACTCATCATGGCACCGTTCACACGAAGCCGGTGTTGATGCGCGAGGCTCATCAGCTGCACAAATAGCAGTGTCCTTCAAAGAGTTCAAATCAATTGTCTTTCGTTAGAGAAACTATGAATCTCTCACAAGTACTCATTAGGTCTTGTTCGAGACGAAGCCGGGGTTGCACGCTGGGCCAATCCGCTGCTAAAACAGTGTCATTCTAATGGTTCAATTGATTGCTTTTTAATTATACTATAGCTAATCTCTGCCGAGTACATGCCAAGGCCCACTTCAGACGTGGTACGTGGGGAGCTACGAGGCCCATCAGCTGCAGGAAGCCAGGAAGTGTCTTTCTAAGGGTTAAATCCGCGCTCTTGTACAACAGAAATCGCAAATCACTCGCACGTACTCACACAGGCATATAGAATGAATGATTGATATAGATACAATAAAACTTTTTGCTCTTAATCACATGTGTGGTGCAATGTCTCAAAAACATCATATTGTTACGGGGTGGGCGACTTCTGTAGAAGATGCATTTACAGAGGAATGACTGATTGGCACACTCGCGCACCTTTCAGCTCCTTCTGCCTTTCGTCTTCTATTACTTCATCTGCGTAACAGGACACTCGAGCGTTGGAGCGCCATCTTGGCGCGAGTCCAGAGAAGTGCGAGAGAAGTAGGGTTTCATGCGTGAAACAAGGACATTGTCAACAAGTGATGAACTTGGTGACGTATCGGAGTGCAGTGGCGCTATCTCGTAGTTAACGTCACTAACTTGACGTAAGACTAGGTAGGCCTAGTTTTGCGTAGTGGGACAAGAGTTTTTTGGAGAGACCTACAAGGCGACACGGTGAATAGAGAAGCACGTGGTCACCTAGGGCAAACGTCATATTGAGGCGCGAGTGGTCGTAGCAGGCTTTTTGCACATCCTGTGACCTGGAAAGACGACACTGGGCAACTTGACGAGCCATGTGAGCCCGATAACTGACTTCGCGAGCGTACACGGAAGCAGATAGCACGAGAGGCAAGGTGGTTTCAAATGGCATAATGGGGACACGACCATAAAAAAAGATAAAGAGGTGACAATGTCATGGTAGATAGATAGATATGTGGGGTTTAACGTCCCAAAACCACTATACAATTATGAGAGACGCCGTAGTGGAGGGCTCCGGAAATTTAGACCACCTGGGGTTCTTTAACGTGCACCCAAATCTGAGCACACGGGCCTACAACATTTCCGC
The DNA here is from genome assembly GCF_043290135.1 of Rhipicephalus microplus. NCBI lineage: Eukaryota > Metazoa > Arthropoda > Arachnida > Ixodida > Ixodidae > Rhipicephalus > Rhipicephalus microplus. Next base: position 260,331,463 of record NC_134702.1, read on the forward strand.
CTCCATCGGAAATGCAGCCGCCGCAGCCGGGATTCGAACCCGCGCCCTGCGGGTCAGCAGCCGAGTACCTTAGCCACTATACCACCGCGGCGGGGTGACAATGCCATGGTGTCAAGTCGAGTGGAATTATATGCAAAAGTCGCATAGGCCAACGCGGTGTTTCAGTCTTGATGATCTTGAGAGATGTACATCGAAAGCATACTTGTGAGCGTGTGGTTGAAACGTTCAGTTAGGCCAGTAGTTTGTGGCTGGTAGGCGACGGATATCTTGTGCGCTGTGGCACACAATCGAAGGAGGTCGTTGACAGCTCTGGACAAGAAAGACCAGCCATGGTCCGTAAGCAGTTGTCGTGGTGCACCGTGGTGTAAGATGACGTCATGAAGAAGAAAATTCGCGACGTCAGTGGTGCAACTGGTTGGCATGGCCTTTGTTATCGGGTAACGGGTCGCATAATTTCTGGCGGTGGGGATCTATTTATTTCCCAGTGTCATAGTCGGAGAAGGGCGAAGAAGGTCGAGTCACATGCGATTAAAGGGTTCAGAGGGGACTTCAATTGGCTCGTATCAAGAAGCTCCTCGCCTCAGTCCACCCAGGCCAGAGGATGGCCAATGGACGGAGACCCAGGCGTTTTCCCGAGGCAGGCCTTACCAGGAAAGAACGAACCGACCTGCTGCGGTTACGGACCGGATGCGTGTGAACCACGACCCACCGCGACCCCGAGGGATGCTGCGCCTCCCCAGCCTGCAGATGCTGCGGCGACCCCGAGACCCTTGAGCACCTCCTCTGTGCCTGCCCTGCCTTGGCCCAGGAACACGCGAGGGTCGCCGCAGCCTACCAGAGACATAGCCTTCCTGCCACCACCCTGGAACGCCTGTTGTTCCCATCTCGTCCCCATCTACCAGCGCTCCGGAACCTGGTGGTGTTCCTGAACAAGACGGGAGTCGTGGCCTACCGCTGAGAACGAGCCCCTTGTCACCCCTACCCTTGATTTTGGACTGCTGTTCCTGCTGATGACGACCATGCCACTGCTCACCTAATCTTTTTCCTTCTTTCCACTTTTCTCTTATTTCCCTTCCCCGCAGGCACTGCGGCGTGCTCCCGACCGGGCTGCAGAAATTCGGTGCCTTTCTCCTCTTCTAATCACTACCACAACCACTTCAATTGGTTGAAGATATCCAGCTGGCAGCAAAGAAGTTATTTTCCGGTGCTGGCAGATGTCGCAAGTGGCGACATATCGATGCACGCTGCAATACAGTCCAGGCCAGAAGAACTGAGGTCGCACGCGGTCGTTTGTGCGGGAAAAGCTGAGGTGTCCCACTGTTGGTGCGTCATGAGGTTGTTTAAGAATGGCAGGCAGTAGATGACGAAGAATGAGAAGTAGAAGCTCAGCGCCTTCCGTGCTGACGTTGAGGTGGTAAATGACGTCGTCATGCAGCACGAACATAGGGAATTCAGAGTCACGGCTGTCAGACTAAATGACTTCAATGAAAGTGCGCACTGACTCATCCTGTCTTTGTTCGATCCGCACATTGCTGATGTCAGTAAGTACCATTACGTTGCTCTTGGAACAACAAATCAGGAGGATCCACCGGATGACGAGAAAGACATTCTGCGTCTTTGTGCAAAAGGCCAGACTTGTAGCTGACGCTAAACGAAAATTTCTTGAGCCTCACAGGCCAGCGACGCAGACGTCCAGTCGGGTCTGTCAGAAAATTCAGCCAGTAGAGGGCGTGGTGGTCCGTAACGACGTAGAATACGTGACCATATAAATATGACCGGAACTTGGCGATGGTACAAACTAAAGCTAAACACTCTCTTTTGGTGATGGAATAAATCTTCTCTGAAAGAGAAACAGAGGACTGGCCTAAGCAATCACGCACTGTCTACAATGGTGCCGCTTAGCGAGTATTGCGCCAGCACTGTGGACACCGGCGTTAATGCAAACTTCTGTGGCAGCAGAAGGTTTAAAGTGGGCAAGTATGGTGGGCGTAGGTAAGTAGCTAATGGGAGCGGTGAACACTATAGCCTGCTCATGGCCCCATGAGAATGTGGTATACTTTTTCAGCAAATCTGTGGGTGGCCTGACAACGTCGGCGAAGGTTTTCACAAAACAACGAAAGTACTGAAACGGGGTGTTGAACAAGCAGGAATTCACTCGGCGAACGAAAGATTTATTTAGAGCAAGGGCGAACTGAATGCAAGCCTGCAATCACAGTGCGTCTTCTTTTCTCTACTCTAGCTCCATGTCCACTGTCCTCGTTACTATCACCCCCGGGCGATGAGGGAGCCATCTTGGCTACCTAAGGACAGGTGTACACTGAAGGGTCGTGGTACGTCTTGAGCCGAAAGACGTGTACGATTTCTTGTCCCCGACGGCGCTTGTCCGGAGATGTGTCCAGCGGCACGACAAGGTAGTTAACAGGGCATGTTTGGCGTACAACTCGATAGAGACCATGGTACCTGGACGAAAGCTTGTTGGAGAGTCCCGTAGGAGTAGAAGGAATCCATAGCCACACCAGTGTAGGAGCAAAGCTCTTAGGCGTGGTTGAATCGTCGTGGCGATGTTTCTGGCGCGTCTGGTCGTTTGACGTGAACGCACGAGCAAGCTTCCGACATTCTTCAGCGTGTGCTGTTGCTCGAGAAACGGTAGTCATCTCTGAAGGGTCCGGTCGATAAAGAATAGTATCCATTGTTGATGATGGCTCGCGTCCATAAAAAAGGAAGAAAGGCAAAAATCCAGTGGTGCTTTGCGTTGCTGTGTTGTAAGCATATGTCACAAAAGGCAGTATGCTATCCCAATTTGACTTCTTGGATAAAGCGTACATGGCCAGCATATTTCCAAGTGTACAATTGATACGCTCTGTGATCCCATTAGTTTGCGGGTGATAGGCTGTGGTAGTGTGGTGTACGATGCGGCACTCGCTCAACAACACTTTAAAAGCATCGGAGAGAAAAACGCGGGCGCGGTCGCTTAGTAACTCTTGAGGTGCTCCATGCCTTAAAACCAGGTTTTGCAGTATAAAACATGCAACGTCTGTTGCGGTAGCAGAAGGTAACGCAGCTGTTTGAGTGTAGCGCGTTAGGTGGTTGATAGCGACAATGACCCAGCGGTTGCTACTCGAAGTATAGAGAAGCGGACCGTACAGGTTGATTCCGACATGATCGAAAGCTCGTGCTGTACATGACAACGGCTGCAAGGGACCGGTGGTATGTTGAGCGGGCATCCTGCGTCGCTGGTACGTAAGGCAAGACTTTACGTAACGGCGAACGAAACGGTACATACCACGCCAGTAGTACCGCAGCTGCAAGCGACTGTATGTTTTTAACACACCGGCGTGGCCACATTGCAGTTCATCGTGGAACGTGGCGCAGATGTCAGAGCGGAGATGTCAGGGAATGACGAACAACCACTTGCGGCCAATATTGCTGTAGTTTCGGCAGTAAGGCAGGTTATCCCGCATAGGGAAGTGTAGTGCTTGACGGCGAAGCGTCCTAGAAACTGAAGTGGGCGTCCGGTTTGAGAGAAAGTCCAAAAGGGAAAAAATCCAAACGCCTTTGCATTGCTCAGAAGGCATGTCCCAAGTGCTGATGGCCAAGGCAGCACTGGTGGAGATAGGTGAGCAGACAGGCTCTGAAGCCAACGGCAAGCGTGACAGGGCATAGGCGTCAGAATGCTTCCGGCCAGAACGATATATAACATGGATATCGAATTCCTGTAACCGCAATGTCCAACGAGCGAGCCGACCATTAGGATCTTTTAGTGAAGATAACCAGCAAAGCGCATAATAGTCTGTCACAATATCAAACGGACGTCCATATAAATAAGGCCGAAATTTTCTGATTGCCGAAATAATGGCGAGGCACTCCTTTTCAGTGACACTGTAATTCTTCTCGGCTTTACTGAGGGTGCGGCTGGCATAGGCGACGACATACTCGTTAAAGCCATCCTTGCGTTGGGCCAGTATGGCCCCTAGCTCGACACCACTGGCATTCATATGAAGCTCTGTGGGAGCAGACGGATCGGAATGTCGGAGTATGGTAGGCGTTGTGAGAAGGCGTCGGAGTTCCTGAAATGCATCATCACACGCCTGCGACTGCGCTCACAAATCAAAACTTCCGGCAAGAAGATTGGTTAAGGGGGTGATAATAGAGGCGAAATTGCGGACGTAGCCCCGGTAGTACAAACATAGGCCGATGAAGCTTCGGAGCTCTTTGATGGTGGTTGGTTTTGTGAAAGCTGCCACTGCGTTAGTTCTTAGCAGCATTAAGTCTTAGACCGGACGCTGTCTTAGTGGCGCTTGTTGACCGGTGTCAATACGGTCAACCACCGCAAAGGTTCGGCCTAAGCCCGACTGGTCATGATCGAATGAAGAGCGAAAACGAAGTAGAAGATTTATAGTCTCTTGGCGCTGAGTTCATGCGAGCTCAGAGTCGATGGCATCCGAGAAGACGTCTAGAACATCATTAGGCGCGTTGGTAGGAGTGACAGCACAAATTGGGAGCGAAACCGTAGAATCGGGTGTACTAGCTGGAAGAATGCACTCGTAAGGTTCGTAGCTTCCCAGGCATTCTCCACGTAGTAGGGATGACGGGCTGTCTGACGGATTGCACACATAAATGGCAACGTGACCGTTGCATAAAATGATGACGGCAGACGGGAGGATGAAATTTCGACGGCACGCAGATGTGACCGATGACATAAACAACACAGGCGATTTCGGGAGGAGATGCACACGACACCGAGACAACAACAGCTGAGAAAGGTGCAACGTCAACGTCAGAAGCAGCAAACACTATACATGAAGCGCCATCGTCGGGGTAATGGTACGGCACAGATAACGAGAGTTTGGAACGAGCACAGTCGACCAAAGCAGAATTTGACGAAAGTCCCATCCAAGGATAATGTCATGTGAAGAACGGAATAAAACTACAAATGCGACGACGTACATCGCACTTTGAATGACGACTTGTGCAGTGCGCAAAGCTGAAGCCTGACCATGGTGGGTTGTAGCTGTCTGCAAAGAAAGGTCGGTAAGTTTAGTGGTCCTTTTCTTCAAGTTTCGGCAGTTTCTCACTAATTACAGATACGGCAGCTCCAGTGTCAACAAGTCCGTGCACCTTAATGCCATCCATATAGAGTTCGATTTCGTTAGGGGGAAGTTAGGTCTTGAAATTTTCGCTGCTAACGCAGTTCTTGCCTTCTGAACTGCGTCCCTCAGTTTTCCTCTCTCTGTGGGCTGTAGCGACGTAAGATTGGAGAAATAGATCGGTGACGAGGAGAAAGCAAACGGCTTGAGCCGGATGGTCCGTGACCGGGACGTACATCTTGAGGTGGATCGGCAGGAACGTCATATCATGGCTGAGTGGGCATGTAATGTAACGCCCCTGCAATGTCATGAGAAGGGAAGCTGCAACGGTGGTAGTGACGAGCTATGTGGCCTGAAATGCCACATGAAAAACATATTGGTCGATTGTCTGGAGTGCGCCATTGGCTGACGGTAGGGGCACTGTTCGCTGAATAAGGTACCGAAATGGTCATGCAGGGGGCGCGTCATGTAAACGTTCCGAGTAGTTTCGTGTACAGGTGGACACGGAACGGTCAACGGGCGGGCTGGCGGCGTCGAAGAATAAACGTGACGAGTTGCTTCGTAGATAGCCGGAGATGGTGGAGCACGTGGCGAAGCAACAGCGGCTGCATACGTTAGTGGTGCGGTAACAGATGGTAAAGTCTGAGCTGGCGGCAATGCTTCGGCAACTTGCAATTCGATGACCTGGTGAAGCGAAGGTGACAAAGGTGCCATCGGCTCGGTAGTTCTGGGGATTATGGATAGCTGCCGGGCGACCTGCTCTATGTGAATCGGTCTGGCTTGAGTTTGAGCATACTTTTTTTAATATAGATAACAAAAGATTCATATTAGGCTGTATATACCGCTCACTGTCTTCCCCAGTTACTAAATTTTGCACAAACTTGCAACGCTCCTTAAATGTTATTTCCCTTGAAAATAAAAATGCTATTATCATGGGTGACATCAACATTAATTTACTAGACGATTTGTCACCTAACTCAATCAACTATTTAGCTGCACTAAACAGCTTCGGGTATGAATCTTTAATTAGTCTTCCAACTAGACCAAACAGCATTAGCAATGGGTCCCTCATTGATCATGCATTTTCAAATCTACTCACGGCACCAGACGCTGGAGTGCTAGAAAATAATATTACTGACCACTATCTCATATTTCTGCGTTTCGATTCCACTGCAAAACGTGATTCACCTTCCTTTATTCGTGATATACTGGACAAGCAGAAATTTATTGATACCGTTGCTAACACTAATTGGTTTGAAGTTTATCCTAAAGCTGATGCACAAGAAGCTTTCACCCTCTTTTCATCTTTGCTCCTATCACTTGTTCAATCTTGTACAGATAAGCAAAAATGCAAAAAAATATTCGCATCACCAGCAAATCCCTGGCTGACCAGGGGATTACTAACAAACATGCGCAAACGTGACAACCTCTACAAAAAAACTAAAAGGCAACCGTTTAACACGAATTTGCTTGCTCGCTATAAAAATTTTGCAACCTAATAAACACCCAGCTAAAGGAAGCTAAAAGAAAGTATTATGCGCAAAAAATAACTGAGGCCGGAAATAGTACGAGAAAAAAATGGGACATCATTATTTCCTTTTTAAATTGGAACCCATGTTCGGATAAAATAGCTACAGTTCTTCATAATGATGTCATTTATAGTGACCCAGCTGACATCGCCGATCAGTTTGCAAACTTCTTCTTTAACGTCGAGCGCACCCTACCTTTAATAAATGAAATGACCTTAGATCGCCTACCCCATTCGTTCTTTCTGTTTCCCACAACTCCAGAGAAAATAATCAGCGTTATAGGTACCCCAAAAATGACGAGTGCTGGCCTTAACGGCATTCACCCCTCCCATATAAAAATGGTAGCTCACCTTATATCAAATGTATTCTCTCAACTGTGAATTTAATGTTTAGAACAGGTGTTTTTCCGCATGAACTGAAGCAGGGTAAAATAATCCCCGTACATAAAAAAGGAGATGCTTCGTCATTGAATAACTACCGCCCCATTTGCATCTTACCCCTTTTTGAGCAAAGTAATTGAAGAACTGATCTGTACACGTCTCACAAATTACCTGAACAAATTTAATATACTATCGCCTTGTCAATTTGGTTTCCGTTCCAGCTATTCCGGTGACCTTGCGCTAATCTCACTTATTGACCAATTAAAAAAGGCTATTGACAACGGTTACTATGCGGGCAGCGTTTTCATCGACCTAACTGAAGCTTTTGATTCGATCAATCATCACATTCTTTTCAATAAACTTGAAGCATTTGGTATAACTGGCCCAACATTACTATTATTGCGTAGCTATCTCTGCAACTGGACACAGAAGGTGGTGATTTCTAATGCATATTCGTCAACCAAATGAACTAATATTGGTGTACCCCAGGGGTCCATTCTGGGGCACCTTTTGTTTTTACTCTAAATTAACAATTTGCCGAAATGCCTTTCTTCATCCAGTTGTATATTATACGCCGACGACACCACAATTTTTAACTCCGATAGCAGCATTACATCCTTAACTGGAAAACTAAACTTTGATCTGGCACAACTCGTTCGGTGGTGCAGTAATAACATGTTAGAAATTAACACGTCTAAGACAAAATTTGTTGTCTATTCTTCACCACAAAAACCTTTACCTTCTATCCCTCCTGTTATAATTGCGCGCAATGACATCCCTGTGAGCGACTGCTGTAGATTTCTAGGCGTTGAACTCGACAGCAACTTGAAATACCACCGACATGTTGCATATATTAGGAAAAAAATGACGTATGGCATTCGACTACTGAATAAATCTCGTCTTTATTTCAATCCATCAATACTTATGTCACTGTATTTTTCTTTTGTTCATTCGCACATTTCTTACTGTATTACTTAATGGGGTAACACATACACCACTCATCTTACTTCAGTTCAGACAATTCAAAACCAAGCGATAAGAATTCTCACGCCAAGCCCATATCTCTCTAACGCTTAGTCACTACTTCAAGAAAACACTATATTAACTGTATCTGAGCTAGTTAAATATAACCTTGGTATTCACATGTATAAAACTATAAATAACCAACTTTCAAATTTTACTTCCATTCTCTCAAATAACAATGTCACAAGGTTTGCCCTTAACAATAACTTTCTACTGCCAAAAGTTTGCACCAATTATGGCAAACAAACCATTCATTTTTCCGGAATTTCTTTTCAGAATAGTTTACCTTGTGACATTAAAGTATGCCGTTCACTGAAGGTAATTAATTCGAAGTTAAAAAATCATATGTCAACTAACTAGCCTGTTTTGTTGTTTTCTAATTGATTCCTGTTCATTGTGAGTGGCGTTCTGTAATCACATGTCATTGAAGTTAGCGCGTTATTCTTGTTTTTAAATTGTTTCTGTGAGATTACAAGGGTATATTCATACTTTATTTGTTTCAATTGCATTTTACTGTAGCTCTGTCTCCCTGCTATGTACATCACAATCATTCTCAATTCTACATTGTACAAGAGATCGCCTTGCAGTCTCTGACTATGGGATCTCTTTCTGTATATCATGCACATGCATTCTTCTTCATTTAGCACAATAAAACATTCTGTTCTGTTGTGTTCTGTTCTGTTCTGTATGAATCGCTTTATAAGTGGCATCAACACAGAGTGGTCGGCGGTGTCATGGCGATAAGTGAGGGATGAGAGGTCCGCGGGGTCTTGAGCAGCGCAACGTGTGGAAGCGTGCTGCCTACGCAGCTCATCATAGCTTTGGCAGCTGAATCATTTCGGCAACCGTCTGAGGACTCTACGCAGCAAGCATTTGGAATGCACCGTCGTCAATTCCTTGCATATTGTTTTTGATCGCGCCTGCCTCATCCAGAGTCGGGTTGACGAGCTTGCAGAGGAAGAGCACATATTCCATGTAGCTCGTGAAAGTCTCATATGTTCTCTGTACCCTGCCACGCAAGCGCTGTTCAGCCCAAAGGCGGCGGACAGCAGGACGGCCAAAGACTTCCGAGAGGGTTTTTGCCCAATCCGACCAGGTACTGAAATCACTTTGGTGATTCCTGTACCATAGTTTCGCCACGTCGGTCAGGTGAAAACTCACATATGTGAGCCTATCGGCTGCGTTCCACTTATTGTACGTGCTCACCAGTTCATACTCGGCAACCCAGTTGTCCACATCTTGGTCCTCTGTGCCACCAAATATGGGGGGTCGTGCAGCCGGAGAGCGCCAGTGCAGAAGACAGGCACGGGTGCGAAATCTGGATAGGCGGCCTGAGATGGTCCCGGATCAGTCATTGCGGAAGGTGGTTGGTGTGTACGGCTGCGAAGTTCCAGGTTGAAGACCAGGTGCAGCCAGCACCTCCACTACGTGAAACGGGGTGTTGAGCAAGCAGGCGTTAACTCGGCGAACGAAAGATTTGTTCAGTGCAAGGGCTAACTGAATGCAGGCCTGCAAGCACAGCGCGTCTTCTTTTCTCTACTCCAGCTCCGTGTCCCCAGCCCTCGTTACATTACTAACATAAGCCGATAAAGCTCCGAACGTCAGATGTAGAGAGTGGCTTCAGAAAGCTGCGGACGGCGTGGATCTTTTTTGGAATCTGATTGGACGCTGTCTTAGTTTACAAAATGGCCCAGAACGGCAATCTGACAGCGGCTAAGCTGGCATTTCTTGGAATTTAGTTGAAGCCCAGCTGTTCTAAAGACTGCGAGAATCACAGCGAGACGGGTCAGGTAGCTATTGAAAATAGATTAAAAGTCTATCACATCGTCTAGGTAACAGAGACAAGTAGACCCCTTATAACTACGCAGAAGGGAGTCCATCATCTGTTCGATTGACGCAGGGGCGTTACATATATAGTCCGAAATGCATGATCATAAACTGGTATAAACCATCCGGTGTAATCAGCCCTGCCTTCTCATGATTCATTTTATCGCAGAATACTGGCGGTAGCTGGACCAAAGATTAATAGACGAGAAGTATCTAGCGCCGTGCAGGCAGTCCAATGCGTCATCGATGCATGGTAGCGAGTATACGTGCTCGCGTGATCTTGTTGAAGGGGCGATAGTAAACGCAAAAACGCCAGGTACCGTCCTTTTCCTTCACAAGTTCGGCAGGGGAGGTGCTAGGACTACTTGATTGTTCTATGGCACTTTTGTTGAGCATTTTTTCATCTTCCATTTGGATAAATCTGCGTTCAGTGAGAGAGACGTGACAGGGGCGCCGGCGAATAGGATTGGCGTCGCCAGTGTTTATACGGTGCTGAACGGCGAATGTTTGTCCTAGAGGTCTGTCGTCAAAGTAAAAATGTCGGTATATGATGTGAAAAGGTGACGGATGTCGGTGGCTTGCGCAGGGTTGAGGTCGGGTGCAATCATCTTCGAGAAACAATCCAGCGAAGAACAGGTGCTGTTAGCTACAGGAGACTGAAGTATACAATCTCGGTGGTGAGAGCCGCTATTTCGAATTCGTCAGCATTAAATATATTGGCCGAGAACATGCCACAAGGAAGCACTTGAGGCCACAAGCTGAAATTGAGAAGTTAGAGTGAGGTACAGTTGTCATTGAGAGTCACAAGCGTATAAGGAATGGCGATGTTGCGGCTCAAAGGGACGTCGGCGAGAGGAAGGAGGACATATGGACCAATAGGAACTTGAGGCTGTGTGGCCAAAACGACGTACGTTGCTGACTGAGGTGACAGCCACGCATCCTGAAGAGAGCAGAGGCGCACCGGCGCAGTGTGGGGTTCAGCGACTATCTGAGGCAGCTCTAGCTGATGGACGTGGGTAGCCCAACTGATAAGAGCAGGATGATTCGACAAGAAGTCCAGGCCTAGGATAACGTCATAAGGGCAGTGGTCAATCACGACTAAAATAACAGAAGTAGAGTGGTCGTTTACACTTAAGCGGTCAGTGCACAGACCTAGAACCATTGAAGTGCCACAATCAACCACACAGAGCTAATTGTGCAGCCGCTGGCGTCACAACTTTCTTTAAACGTGTGGGTAGATTTTAACTCGTGACCGAAACGCTTGCGCCGGTGTCGACAAGTGCTTCTACATGTACGCCGTCTAATTCAACGTCTATTACACTTTGTCTGATGAGAAGGAAAAGCGAATATGCTGCAGAAGTCGTCAATATAGTACCACCTCCGGGGGCTGCATTTCTCAGTTTTCCGAGACGGTGCGGCCAGAAGCCACGGAGGGTGAGAAGCGCCGTGGCTGCGGCGGATGGGATGATGGGCGACGCGTTTGCTGCGAACGAGACTGGTGCCCACGTATTGAAGGCGAGGGGCTATACCAAGTGTTCCGAGAATGGTCAACGGCATTGGACTCATGGGTAGGTGGAAAAGTTTGGGTGGTATCGTCGAAACGAGTCATATTGGTCGATTCGCGAGGCGCCGAGGGCCATGTGTTGCGGCAATAACCAGCAATATGTCCAACGTGGTGGCAGTTGAAACATATAAGGCAGTCATCTGTAGTTCGCCACTAAGCCGGGTCACGAGTGCGTGGAGGAAACTGTCGATCGGAGGAGGACATTGCGAAAGAGCGTTCACTGACTCTGGGCACGGTGACAGGGCACACGGAACGCACTCCGATGTTTTCAAGCTCCTGGCGCAAGATGGCGTGAACAATAGGAACAGTAACAGGAGTGGCATTGTGCTGCGAGAATAGAACACCAAGGGCGCCATTACTTCCAGTTCGCAATGAACAATGCGTGTCAGTTCTCCGGGTGGTGATGGATGTTGTGGTGCGGACTGGTCCTAGCAAGTCGATGTTGCAGCGGTATTTGGAAGTCGGGTGAATTTTCGCACAATGCGGCGACTTTTCTCTTGCTCGAACTGACTACATTCTTTGATGATCGCGTCCACGGTGGAACAGCCCTTGCACTTCAGGAGATTGAACGCATCGTCGGCACTCCCTTTCAGGACTTGCTCGAGATTGTCACCTTCTATCATGCCACTTTCGGCCTTTCAGCAGAGGGCCAGCCCGTCTCGAATGTGTGCGTGGTATTATTCCGTGGGGGATTGGGCATGGCAGGCCAATTCCTTTTTGGCGGTGATCTTACTATTAGCGGTTTTGCCAAACACCTTTCACATCTTTTCTTCGCATTGGTTCCAGCTTGTGAGTTATTCGTTGTTTTCATACCACACCTTGGATGTGCCTCTGAAGTAAAACAGCACATTAGCCAACTGAAGTGTGGGATGTCATCTGTTCGGCACACTCAATCGTTCGAACATAGCCAACCAATCGTCAACATCGACGCCATCGGTTCAGCAGAACGTACCGGGATCCTTAAGTGGCGTGAAAACGTATGGCTACGACGCCGTGTTTGGCGGAGACGCTGATGTTGACGTGGAGGGCTCGGAATTGGCTACAGATTGAAAAGCAATGCGACGTCCGCAGTGGAGCTCCCTTGCCTAATGGATACCCAACACCTCTCACCAATATGTTACGGTTTTGTTGACCTGTACAAGATGCATTTATATAGGAAAACCACAAGCAAGAGTCACAATGACTGATTGGTACACTCGCGTGCCTGTCGTCCTTCAGCCTTTCGTCTTCCATTACTTCATCTCCATAACAATAGGATTAGGAGGAATGCCATAGTGGAGAGTTCTGTAAATTTGGACCATCCGGTGTTCTTTAATGAGCACTGACATCGCACAACATATGAGCATCAAGCATTTGTGCCACCATTAAAATGCGCCCGCCACGGCTGGAAACAAGCCCGTGACCTTGGGGTCAGCAGCTGAGCAGCCTAGCCACTGTTCCACCGAGCCGGACCATCCGTAATATAATACCAGGGGTTTCATGTGCCTAAATCACAATATTATTATGAGCCATGCCCAAGTGGATGCATGGCTAGGACATTTTCAATCATCAGTTTTTTTTTACGTGCAGTGACATGGCATAGTACACGGGCCTTAGCCACGCGGTCGGAGTAGTCTTGTTTCGTGTGTTCGTCGTATTCCTTGTGATAACATGTGTCGCTCATTCACAGACCACTAATCTGGCAAAATTTACGCGACCTGTTCACGTGACCATGATGAAGCACCGATCATAAACACGTAAAAATACCAGCGCATATAGCTCACTACATCGCTCATTACAATAGCTCAAATAGCTCACTACAAATAGTTGAAGGGAGCCTTGGGAGAAACATCTGTGTCGCTGATAGCTTGCGCCACAGCCGATGCGGTGGCTGGAAAAGAAACTAGTGCTCTCACAGGTGAAGAGGAGCAATCGATGGGCCACACCAAAGGGCTAGATCGAGTGGCCGTGCCAGCGAACTGCGTTCGCGCCCTCTTTCAGGTCCGCTGGACGCTTGAATGATAAGTCAATTAAAAATTTTTTTAACCTTTTTTTTGTTTCATTCGTCTGATCTTAAGCGCTGAAAGTTGAGCTGAATGATTACTCAGTAAGACGAAACGCGATTGACACAAATAAAATAAACATGTCACTGCACACAAACAAGCAAAAATCGAGTAAAAGGAGTTACTTTCTGCCCCCGACAATATTAGTCATCTATCTTTCGTTCCTCTCCTTGCACTATCACCGTGCGCGGGGCACCTTCAGGTCACGAACGACATGCGAGTCATCAGCGCGACTTGGCTTCTTTCGTAGGAAAGTGCCCAGCGCTGAGTTTTCAAGAAAGAAAGCGCAATCGAGCCGACCTTTGAATATTATCTTAGGAAAGAAAGACGCCCCTTCTACTCAGTCTATTCTTAGAGTGTTGATTTGAGTGATATGTGAGATTTAACGTCCCAGAACCCCCATAGGAATTTGGGAGACGCCTTATCCAAAAATTTCACCCACCTAGAGATCTTTACCGTGCACCCATATCTGAGCCTACGGGCCTACAGCATTTTCACCTCCATTGAAAACGCAGCCGCCGCCACCGGGATTTCATCCCGCGACCTGCGGGTCAGCAGACGAGTACCTTAGCCACTAGACCACCACGGCGGCGCTAGAGTTCAATGTGAAAGCACCACTGTGTAAAAGCTGCTTTAAGTAACAACTGATTTATAAACATGATTTATTAACATTGAACCCAGAATAACCAAACCAATGAACAAATTATCAAAAATCTCAACTAGGACACGCCATACTTGACTAAATCATGCTTGTATGACAGCGCGCATAGTTTTCCTACAAAAATTGGGTACCAAACGAGGCTGAAGTTTAGAGGAATGAGGAGGCTTGATGCGGTCAGAAATTCTTGTAGAAAGAACGTCACTGGAAAGAATGTTTCGACAAGTTGACTAGTCAAGCGTTGTCTTGACGAGGTAGCGTTGCCATGACAAAGAAGCGTTCACGAGTCAAAACATTGACCCGAGCGACATTCGCAGTATTCACTTACATGAACATTCAGTCCATGACATGCACTTGGGTAACAGTATTAGAAGTAAACGCTCACAAAGTTTTGAACTATGGCTACTTAAAATTTATACGCAAGAAAGAGCCTGTAATATGCTCAAATTTGAAATACATCCAAGGGAAGCTTAGTTATTATCAAAAAACAAAAACTCTGCGAAAAAAGACAAGAACAAAAAAGGCAAATGTACAAGCACACAAGATAAGCTCCTTGACATTTTTTTTGATTTCTCCTTCTCTTTTTGAGCTACATGGCAAAATAAAAGGAGCAAGAGTAATGTAGCCGAGCCAACACGAATTCAAGCATTTCATTAGACGCATTTTGCCTACAGCAGCTTGGCTGCCATGTTGACCAGTTAGTCTAGCAACACTGCACTTGTGTAAGTCCAGTCAGGCTTTCAGAGTGTGGGATTTACTTTGTGCTCGTAAAAAAATAAATATCTTCCTAAACAACAGGCCCAGTATTGGTGCTTTCCTGCTATTTTGTCCCTGAAGCATAGGAAACCTAAAAAACCTTCACGAAGCTGGAAATACCCGGGCGAAGGCACGGTTGCCTTGCTCGCCGTAGCTCACCGCCCCTGCCGTTCTCTCGACGCCCTAACTTTTTGTCTTACTTTCCTTTACTTGGCATGTCAACGGAGTGAGAAAACTCATCGCGATTGTTGAGCGAGTGGCGTGAAGATGCGGAGACGATCTCTACGAACTCAAGTCAACCTGTTCCCGCAATTTGCCTGATTTCAAGCTAGAATATAAGAAAAATCATACACAAAACAATAGAATTCTTTACATTGGTATCAAGATTATTTATATGTAAAAACTTGTGGAAGGCAATAAATCTGAACATCCATATCAACCTTGTTTCGGTAAAGCAGACTTGGAAATGTCCGGAAACCACTACGAGTGCGCATGTTTTTTTAACCTGAAAGTAGCGCTAAGTTTCAGAAGCCTAGCTATAGCACTTGACCTTGCATCTAGAGCGGTGTGCATGTGCAGTGAGTGACGTGTTCGATAGTACGAAGGCTGATCATAAAGTTCGTATTATCATTGTGATAGATTGATGAAAACCATACACAATAGGCGTCAAAATGAGAACACCTGTCTAGTAATGCAGTAATATAAATCTCTTCTTTTTAACACCAAACAACAGCTACCATGGCGCTAAACAAAAAATGGAAGCACACATTCGGAAATTTGGGCTTACTCAGCACAAGTAACGGTGACGTATGCAGCCGCGTTAGGGTAGGAATATTTGCCTCAGCCACCATATTCACATCATCTCCGACCATGGACTTCTTTTTTTCCTTCTCACGAGGAGTATACTTCACGGGAATGTCTTCAATAACAACAAATGAAGTCATCGACCTCATTCTCACGTCTAGAGAGCTGAAGATGACGAGTACTTCTTCAATGTTCTAGATCAGCTCCTGCATCAGAGGCAGAAGCTCGTAACTTTGGGAAGACACTATACATTCAAAGTGGTTCTAGAAGCTGACAGACCAAAACGTGCTGCTGGACCTTATACGCAAGGCGTCAGTGAGGCAGTTGCAAGAGTGTTCGGCGCGTACAACGTAAAATTCGCACATGTGCCGTTCAACAAGCTAAAGCGGAAGCTCATACGCCCGAAAGACCGACTGGAAGGATCATGACTTCTAGGGGTTATCTACAAGATGATGCAAAGATTGGAATGAACCCAATATACGCGAAACTAGAAATTTTAAAGCAAGAGTCAAGCAGCACCAACACGATGACAAGAAAGGCAATGGAAGATTGAAAGTTTTGGCGGATCATGATTTTAACAATAACTATATCATTGACTGGGATTTCGCGATGATAATTGCGACAAAGAAGCGGCTATTGGCACAGATACTTTCAGAATCACATTGAAACGACCACGAACGCGATTAAGTGCGAGCGGTGTAATCTGATCGAGATATACATGCGCACTATCCGCCACCCATCCCATAAATTGTCACGCCCTTACTCATGTCCTTCACTGGGAACAAGGCACCCGAAGTGCCCTCAAAACATCAACGTATGTTTGCTTTTTCTTCAGACAAGGCGAGTGCCTGTTTCATTTCTTCCAATAAACCCTACTCGCTGGACGAGTTTTCGTCCTACCTTGGACTATTATACACAGGAGTAACGAATTTTCACTCAAACGTCGTTTATTCCTCTCTGCTTCTTCGTGCTGAGAATACAAACTTCATGATGTGATCATAGATGGTTTGACCTTGCTAAATTTCTGTTGGTAGTTGTTCTTTCACTCTTGTCTCTGTCATAGTTCGCGCTCGCATATCTCAAGATTTACATGTGCCTACTAGCTGGTCTTGGTTCACCATTCTCATTTCATCGTCGTGATTCAATGCCTATATTAGCTGTGAAAAAAAATCCACTGGAAGTGATTGCTTCACTTTTTACCCGTGCAGTGGCATCGATAACAGCAATTCCGTGTTTTTTGTTGTAATTTAAGAACACGCCGGCAAGTTCTGTTTTATGATGTCTGCAGCAAGTACTAGAACCGATAGGCGAAACTTCCATCATGAGCAAATAGGGCCAGAGGCTCTGGAGCCTAAGTTATTTTGCCGTCCTTTCTGAGAGCTGTTTACGGCGTCCACCCACATACCGTCATAGACCCAAGCGTTGCCTAGCGCAGCGCGAGTGACTGGCTCTGGGGGCATCAATATCGGGAGCACGGTTTTGTGGCTCGTATATAAGCTCCTTCTGAATATAGTTCTTCCTTGTTTGGTTTCCTACTTCAGTGTCGCTTGGCCGCTCCAACCGTGGTGCTTGGCGTGGACGTTCCTACGTAGAAGAGCGCTCTTAGTTCGCACATCGTTGCGAAATGCAGGCCTACGTGTTTTTCTCAATCAGCAATGGGCATTTTCGGAAGCCTAGCCATGGCAAGTAACTTGTGCGAACTGTTTTGCACACCAGAATGACAGGGTGTCTTTGTATTATGTTCGACGAGAAATTGTAAAGCCGGTAGACACATCTACCGGTGACTGTGAAGATCAGCGACGGTAGGTTTAAAGGTTCAAAAGGTATGAACTTTAGCAGCGTTTCCACTTGAGATTCTTAATTCAGCATTGAGAAAAAAACACCGGCGGGCACAGATCTTGCTTCGTGAAGGTTTATTTGAGGATTTATTTCTTGCACATAGCCAAAAACGAAGCAAAAGTAAAACGCTATATAGCCTGACAGAGGCTTCTCCTACAAAATACAGTCTCGTACACTGAAAATGTGTCTCCAAAGTTTAGCCGTAAGTAAAAAACAATTTTTTTGTAGCGTTAGCTACACTGGCCTCGCTGAGACAAATTCGCGTGGCACTGGCCTGCGCTTGCGCAATGATACTCCGCCGCCGCCGCACGCAGCTCGCCGCATGCGCACCATTCGATGGTCTGCGCAGACGATCAGTGTTGTCACGCACCGGAGCCGACACCTCCCTCACACTCGGCCGCGGCCGCGCGTGACTCGCCGCCGCTGGTGTGCGCTTTCCAGAGGAATGCCGTCCTAGTCTTGGTAGACTTATGGGCGCCGACACGCACGCCTTCCCTGTGCAGTCGCCATCTGACACTTGATAACGCCTCTGACTGGCATTTGCCACTGTGGTATAGCCATGGAGAAGGAGAGTGCAAATGCTGCTCAATGTTGCAGTAGAGCGGAGAAGCTTACCTCATCGGATCCCAAAGTAGTTGCTCGGCAAAATAAATATACTTGTGCCACATAATACGTATACCGTGTGTGTGTCATTAGAACAGCTGTAAGCAAGATATCTGTAAAGTTGAGAATATTCAGCTGAACCTTTGCTAACGCTACGTATATCCTGGCACAGCTAAGCTAAACCACTGCTATTTTTTATAAAGGCTACCAATCAGCAAACTGTAATCAGGCGAATAAATGTCACAAATGTGAAAAAGGAAGAGAACTGTATGCAGTAATAAAATACCGTTAACACATCATTATCGCGCTACGTAAAACTAGTGAGGTGAAAAACGCATCTGCAGACGTATACATCTCTAAAGCAAGCGAACAGAGAAAGATGGCTTATCCCTCTATCATAGGAGCCGGTTTGTTACGAAAAGTAAGCGTTTCTTCATAAAAGTAGGGCTTATTGTGTAGGGATATATGAAAGCTTGTACAATTTCTATGGGCGTTTCACAGCTATAGCAATGTTTGACGTAGTCACAGCCAGGTTGTCGCCTAGTGACACGTCTCCATCGCGACCCATGATCAAGTTATAATCATTGTGGTATCTGCCGTTTTTAACACGTACTTGAACACAGCATATCGCTAATCGTGCACAGCAGGCCATCAACAAGCACACACCAAACACTGCTACTCAATTTGCGTGTCTTCAAAGAATGCCAGTTATGGGAAGAAACAACACATTAGGCGATCCTGAACCCGACGCCAGCGCCCACGCACACTGCGCGTCAGCAACGCGGGATGCAGAGATTCGTAGCTTGAGCCGCTAAAACGCGCCGCCCTGCCACGTTCTCCTCGGCCCAGTTTTGCTGCACCAAGACACGACGTTTGCCCATCGACCCCGTAGCCTTGCTTTCTGCAGCAGTTTTATTAAAGGTGTCGATTTGGCTACACGTAGTTCACAATATTGTCGTGCTAGTGCCGCACAATTTTCTATAGTGTTACTGTAGCACGACACTAGCGGTTTTGGCGCAGTAGTCAAACTGAGGGCAAAAGTGCAGCCAGATCGTTTACCTAGCCCTACTTGCACGAAACGAAAGCTCGCGAGAAGGCTAGTGCTGATGGGCTGATGAACTCGTGCAGCACGACGCCAAATCGAATGCAGAAGTGCAGGTGGCGCAAACTGCTCTCTCCAAATCAAGGGCCACAGTACAATCAAGGGACCACAGTACTCACAGACGAAGGCACCACCCTGCTGCCCCAACAAGGAGCATAGAGCGAGAAAGCATGTGTGAACCTGAAACTCGTCCGTACTCAGCCTAGAAATTGCCTCAAAAGCTCTTTCCGTAGACCACCGCGATCTCTGCATCTGATACTATGAGGTCGTAGTTAATCGCCGGGTGAGGAAACGTTTTCTAGAATATTTTTCTGATTCATTAGGCAGCGTTAACTCTACTGCGTCCTATTCGTTACAAAATACGTTGCAGACGTCTTGGCGCACCCCGGCATACAATTATTTTGTGTTAAAACAAAACAAAACAGACAGGATTGACACAGTATTCAACAATTTGGGCACATAAAGTAATAACTAATCAAGATATCTGTAATAAACGTATTCATTGCAATTATGAAGGAGAATTTCCTTGAACCTATTTTTGGAAGTTCTTTTGTTTTCTTCCACTACGTTTACAAGTTTGTTGGGGAGACTTGGTATCTGATATTCAGTATGTTGCTGACCATAAGTGGTCCTAGTTCTGGGTGTTCTTAGGCTAGGTGTGCCGAGATAGTACTCAACACATTGAGAAGAATCATACACCGGGTATAGTTTGTTATTTTGAGCACACAATAGAAACTCATATATGCGGTTCGCTTGCAATACGAAATATCTGAAAAATATTGGACGTGCGCTAAAATTTTCTTAGTGACCACAGTATCCTTCGAGTAGTCGTAGTACTTGTTTCTGTAACGTAAGTAATGTCCTATAGTTTTGTGCGGTCGTTCTTTACCAACACAGCACGCAATAACTTAGCCTGGAGATTTCTCGGGCCGAAGTTTTTATAAAGAACACAGTTTGTACATGCATCCAACGCTTTTGCTTAGATCTGCTGCTAGTTTACTTATGTGTTCTTTTCAAAAAAACTCTTCAATTGTTCTATGGGCTGACCCTCAAAGGAACCGCACAGAACTACAGGTTTTCTCACTCACTTTGATCTAAGTGCCAGCCTAAATAATTCGAATGCCATTGAAATAATCTGAGCGCCAAGCTATTTTAATCATTTGCCAAACATTTATTT
The DNA here is from genome assembly GCF_043290135.1 of Rhipicephalus microplus. Classification (NCBI taxonomy): domain Eukaryota; kingdom Metazoa; phylum Arthropoda; class Arachnida; order Ixodida; family Ixodidae; genus Rhipicephalus; species Rhipicephalus microplus. The sequence goes on from NC_134702.1 coordinate 260,351,854, forward strand.
CAAGCGCTCACTCAGTTGGGCCTCCAGCCAGTGAGTTTAATCTAAGTGCCAGTATGTTTAATCCAAATGCCAACGGCTTTCATTCAGGTGTCAGTTCATTTACAGAAGCGTCATTGCAGTAACCGGGTGATCCAACGTTCTCGTACAGGAAGCTGTAGCGGTGATCCACTAACATGAGCAGGATGGTGCTGTACTCGCAAATAGTATGAGGGGGCATTTACAGAAAACACCAAGCCCGTAACGTCCTTTAATGCTGCAAACGCCAGCAAGTATTTTTTCTTATCCTCACTAGGGCAGTGCAAGCGCTAAAATGATCAATATTCCATGCGGCTGCAGAACAAATTATCAATATATATGTCTCAAGTTTTACGGCTGTCAATCCAGTTTGCCAATACTTTTAGCTAAATAACTTTTGGCTTTACAAAGGTACATCATATATTTTGTGTTTGCGGAAATACATGCCCATGTGCATGCGCATTATAAGTACTTGCCACCTTTTGTAGTTGTAGAAGTCGTTTGCGAATTCTTTCGGTGGTGACACTGGAAAGTGGCACCCGTCACACATGCGGGAAGTCGCAGACAACGCTGCATTTCAGCATGTGGGCGGCCATGCCGTCAGCTTTTGGCATCATCAGCCACTCTGGTTCGAGCTCAAAAATAAGTACTTCGCGGAATTTTCTGCATATAGTATTCACAGTCGGGCGCCCGATGCCGAAAATATTAGCAATAGATCTGTCTTCAGAAGACGAACAAAGCGGTCAGAGCGGTTCGGGCAGCCGAACGACAGTGTTGCTCAACCGCTTTCTCTATCACTGCAGGATAGCAGCCAAACAGTACGTGCCGGGCGCGTCGTCTTCTTCCGCAACCGGGGACGCCACCACGTCAGCCCACTGTGGTCGCTGTAAAGGCACGTGGCTTCAACGGCTTCTGCGCAAGATCGGCCCGGATTCTGCGCATGCGGAGAGGACTCGCTGACGCCCCGTCGCCCATACATACCCAGCCAACAGCTACGCCACATCAGAGCGGTTTGGGCAGCCGAACGACAGTGTTGCTCAACCGCTTTCTGTATCACTGCAGGATAGCAGCCAAACAGTACGTGCCGGGCGCGTCGTCTTCTTCCGCAACCAGGGACGCCACCACGTCAGCCCGCTGTGGTCGCTGTAAAGGCACGTGGCTTCAACGGCTTCTGCGCAAGATCGGCCCGGATTCTGCGCATGCGGAGAGGACTCGCTGACGCCCCGTCGCCCATACACACCCAGCCAACAGCTACGCCACATCAGAGCGGTTCGGGCAGCCGAACGACAGTGTTGCTCAACCGCTTTCTGTATCACTGCAGGATAGCAGCCAAACAGTACGTGCCGGGCGCGTCGTTTTCTTCCGCAACCAGGGACGCCACCACGTCAGCCCGCTGTGGTCGCTGCAAAGGCACGTGGCTTCAACGGCTTCTGCGCAAGATCGGCCCGGATTCTGCGCATGCGGAAAGGACTCGCTGACGCCCCGTCGCCCATATATACCCAGCCAACAGCTATGCCACATCAGAGCGGTTCGGGCAGCCGAACGACAGCGTTGCTCAACCGCTTTCTGTATCACGGCAGGTACTGTTCATACGTTTATGTGCACGATACAAGCTGATATACTGCGGCTGCTCGGATTGCTCTGACTGTTTTTTTTAAACTGTGTTGTCTGGAAATACTTGACGCATTAGGATGGCAAACAATAACAAGGAAACCGACCCTTTGACCAAGTTCGCGAAGGGCCTCGGTGATAAAGCACCAACTAGCATGAAAGAAATCGCGAAGGTCCTGGTAGAAATGACGTCTAAGTTCATCGAGGCCATGAATAAGTTGACAGTTACGGTAACAGCTCTTGCTTCCTCAACCTGCATGTTAAAGAACCCCAGGTGGTCTAAATTTCCGGAGCCCTTCACTACGGCGTCTCTCATAATCATGTAGTGGTTTTGGGACGTTAAACCCAAAATATCATATGCTTCCTCAACCAGCGATATCAAAACAGAATTTACCTCCGTCATGACTTCAATGAAATTCATGAATGACTGTTTCGAGGAATTCAAGGGTGATGTGAAGTCTATCCGGGAGGAGATCACTGAAGTCCAGAATCGGAGCCTTGAGTGTGAGCGCGAAAATGAGAGGCTGAACAAGGAAATGAAGGGCGTCAGAAGGCAACTTGTGGAGCTGAATCAGTACAGCAGAAAGAATAATCTTGAGCTGAAAGGTGTCCTGTTAACAGAAAACGAGGGCTTAAAGGAAACCCTGAAGCAAATCACTACCCGTTTAGGCGTTGACGTTCCTTCTCAGGATATAGACGTAGTGCATCGAGTACCTTCAAAAGGGCTTCCTAACGTTATTGTTAAGTTTAACTCAAGGTCGACCCGAGATAGTGTCCTGCAGGCTGCCAAGAAGAACAGACTAAACACGGCGATGCTCGGATTTGCAATGAACGAACCAGTGTACATCAATGATCATCTGTGCCCTGAAAACAAAGTTTTGCTTGGCAAAGCCATAAGCGCATAGCGTGAGAGAAACTGGAAGTTCGCCTGGGTTTCTGAGGGCAAGATTCTAATGAGGATATCGGATGAAGCGAAGGTTCTTCACATAACTTGCGAAGATGATCTCGTCAAAGTCGTGTAGTCACCCACCGTGTCCTAATCGTTTAGTAAGGTATCAAGGCGTACCTTTACAATGGATAATGTTCAGGTTCAACAACTTGCTGGTGAAACGAGCACGTCAATATTCCACTGCAATGTTCGAAGTATCAGAAAGAACTTAGATTTACTTGTAGCACAGTTGTCTGAGCATGCGCAACCGTTTCATATTGTTGCAATCACGGAAACATGGCTGAAAATAGGCGAGTAGGTTGTAATCGCTGAATAAAGGTTTACCTCACAGCCAAGAGAGTCGCGAAATCGCGGTGGCGGCGTCGCCCTATTTATTCATAAAAGTTTTTCTTTCATATCTTTGCCATCAATTTTGTGCAGTTGTTCTTTTATGGAAGCCTTGTTCGTAAAGTTAGAATTTCCTCTCATTGTTGGTGTCATTTATTGGCCTTCCAATTCTAGTCTACCTGATTTTCTTGCTAAACTGGAAATGATTTTTATGACAATATCAACAACGTAAACTGATCCCGTTGTGGTAGTTGGGGACTTTAACCTTGATACTAGCCAAGATGCTAATAAGGACTACTCATTCTTGCTGCAGTCATTCAACTTCAGAAATGTTATAACCACCCCCACGCGTGTTACAAGTGTACCTTCATTAATTATAGATCACGCTCTAACAAATATAGATACCCACGTTCATGCTGGCGTTTTCAAAGAACCCATTGCGGATCACCTTCCGATGATTATTGTACTTAATAACTTAATGCCAAATAAGAAGGAACATCGACGACATATTATCAAGACAGACTACACAATGCTGAGAAAGAGCCTCTTGCAGATCAGTTTTGATGATATATACGACAATGATGTTGATACTGAGTTCTCGAACCTGATAGGAATTCTTAAAAACGCAGTTAATAACTGCTGTCGCGTACTCCCTGCACGTTCATATCAATTACCAATTTGCCCTTGGATGAATGATGACATTTTGCAACTGTTAAAAACGAAGAATTTCTGGTACAATAAATGGAAATGCCTTAAGACGAACCGTTACTATTTAGGTCAGTACAAGCTACTGCGCAACAAATGCGTAACGATAATCAGGGCCCGTAAAAAACAATATTACTCACGTTGCATCCAGGAGGCATCTGGCGATACACGCAAAATATGGGGTATCATAAATGAGGTTACTGGGGGTCGTCAATCACAACGTGTTACCCCTGACAGCGTTGACAATGGCACCGTCGAAGCGTTCAACACCTTTTCTGGTATAGGCAAAGCTCTGGCAGACAAAATTCCCCGCTCTGCAGACAGTTACATTGCGTCAAACCCTGTTGTGAATACGTTTGTGATGTATAATATTGAACTTTCCGAAGTTTTTCATATTATTAAAAATCTTTCAACTAACAAATCTGCTGGGCTAGATCAAATTACAGCGCGATTGGTAAAAGAAAACGGGGATATTTTAGGCCCAATCTTATGCAATTTATTTGATCATTCTATACAAAACGAAACTTACTAATCCATACTAAAATTGCAAAAGTAATTCCAGTTTACAAAAACGGTGACATTTCCGATCCGTCTAGCTACAGACCGATATCGGTTCTTAGCGTTGTAATTAACATTTTTGAAAAAAATCTATCAAACCGCTTAAATAAGTTTTTACAGAAATACATGATTCTTTGTCCTCAGCAACATGAATTCCGGTCTAATTATTCTATGTCATCCGCAGTGTTGACATTAGCACAATCGATTAACACGGCCCTAAACAACAACAAGCTAGCGGGAGCTGTTTTTCTTGACTTACAAAAACCATTCAATACGGTAGATCATTCAATTCTTTTGCATAAATTAAAGCACTACGGCATACGTAATCAAGCCTATGAGTTATTTTCTAATTACATCAAAAACAGACAGCAGGCTGTCGTAATGACCGATATTACTTCCACACTGCAATGTCTGAACACAGGGGTGCCACATGGATCGGTTCTCGGGCCGCTGTTCTTCTCCCTTTAAATCAACTACTTGCCTCATGTATTAAGCTCTTCCGAAATTCTTATGTATGCCGATAATACAGCATTCATATGTGCGGCCGACAATGTTCTTGAATTACAAAGACAAGTAAACGCAGAATTGAAAAAAATTTCCCAGTGGTTTTTTGCCAACAGGTTAACGGTTAATGCTAAAAAAACGAAGTACATTATATTTCACTCCCGTAGGAAATTAATTAGTTACGAAGATATTCGGATAAAAATTGACAACTGCATATTGGAACGTACGGACACGTTTAAATACCTCGGGATTATACCAGATAATCACTTTCACTGGGCAGGTCAAATAAATGCCGTCGGTGTAAAGCTGGCTTCCGGCTGCCACGCGCTTTTACAAGCTAGAGGCTACTCTGATAAAAGCATTTTGCGGGCGCTTTAATTTGCTTTCATCAATAGTTATTTATTCTACTGCATGGAATCGTGGGCCTGGACTTATGATTCTTATCTGGATCCCCTTCGAAGGCTACAAAAGCATGCCATAAGAATAATAACTCACAGTAAGTACAATGAGCCAAGCCGGCCGTTATTCCGATCACTAAAAATACTACCCTTCGATCTTTTGCGTGACTATAACATGACCGTTTGTGTTAACAGTATCGTATAATACAATAGCCCATTTGATGTCTCGATATTTTATTCCTCTTCCCGGCCTACTAGAAGCCTGACGTTCGGTTTATGGTGAGAGATTAATGCAATTCACAGAGATAAAGATCTGGAATAGTTTGCCCACTGAATTGAAGACATCACACAATGCTGCGGTAAAACTAAAAAATCAATTCTTGAGCAAGCTGTAAATGCTTCTTTTTTTCTTTGGTGGTAAGCACTTACATTTGTATAAATATACGCCGGTGAATCTTGTAAACCTAGCATTTTTTTTCTAACTAAAACTTGTGATAGTTTGATGTTTTTTATGTATTTTAACTGATGTTTTTTGGGTGTGTCCACGAAGTTATCTGTCATAACTTTTTGTTTGCGCACATGCAGTTTTGTTTGGTGTGACCAGATTGTTTAAGAAGAGAAAGACTTCTCTACTCTGTATATAAGTATATTTACAGTGTCTGTATAGCTACATATGTATTATGTGCTTCTGTCCATTACTTTTCTCATTGGACCCTACACTAGCCTCAGGCTATGGGTTCAATCAGTGTTTGTAAACCTCATGTGACAAATGATAATAAACCTTCAATCAATCAATCAATCAATCAATCAATCAAAGCTTCTGAAGTCCCACTGCAACTATTTTTTAACCGATATAGTTTGGCGCATCGCAGTCACCTTGCGCTGCACAATGGGCCAGCGGGATTCCACGACGTATCTAAATGGTCCACTTAACAAGCGAATACATTGCTTGAAAAAATACTCCCCAATATTTGGTAGGGTGTCCTCAAACCATCCTCCTCCGTCCGAATATCCAGCTTTCGCGATGAACGACCACATTACCGGCCACTTCGGCAGCTATGCTCAGGACTTAGCGAGAACGCAGTTTCTCTTCATTTCTTGCGTTTCCGCTCTTGCGACCGCTATGTCCAGGTCAATATTGGTAGATATTATAAAAAGAGATGCAATTCTGCGCCTTTCTATGGCTCTCAATTTGCAAGCGCAGCAGATATTCCGCGGCGCTTGACACAAAACAGCAGACGACGGAAAAGCTTCGCCGCCAGCATTTCCGAGAGCCGACGGTGCCTGACGTAACGAACGGAAATGCAAAAAACGTAAATCTTTTCAAAAATCAGACCCCCGTGAACATCCTAAGTACTTCGTAAAAATTGAGTTTGATAAACAACTTGTAAATTGCGTTACACGCATTGTAGAAGCTTTAGGGCACGCTAACGTTACCTGGTGCATTTCATCAAAACAAATGTGGAACTGGATTAGCTTTGGCCGTGTAGCAGCGTCCATAACGTTCATCTTAATCAAGAAAACTGATCCGGATCACGGTGATCGTGATTAAAAGTGCCCGTGCGACACCGGCATAAGACTAGGAAACCAATCGGTGGCCAGTTTAGTTGGTGACACAACTTAAAAATTGGTCGGCCCATAAATGACCATATACCTGGTCGGCAGGAGGTCGACTAGCTTGCCTGGCGCAACCTCGCAAACTTACCATCCGCCAGCGCCACTTGACCCGGTCGGCAGTACGTCAGCCAGCGCGCTCAGCCCGACATCCTAGGTTTACTTTCCTTAAACGCTATTTGGACTTGGCTGGAATGCAAGTTCGGACCAGTGGCATATGCCTGCGAAACTGATCACGCTTGTCAATTTGCCTGAGTTTGAGCAGAAACGCACTACAGTGCTGCGTTTTTTTAAAATATGAGCAGCGGCATTGCTTTAATTAAGGCGTAAATTGCCCCGCCACGGTGGTATAGTGGCTAATGTACTCGTATGCTGACCCGCAGGTCGCGGGTTCGAATGCCTGCCACGGTGGCTGCATTTTCGATGGAGGCGGAAATGTTCTAGGCCCGTGTGCTCAGATTGGGTGCACGCGAAAGAACCCCAGGTGGTCAAAATTTCCGAAGCCCTCCACTACGGCGTCTCTCATAATCTTATGGTGGTTTTGGAACGTTAAACCCCACATATCAGTCAATCATGGCGTAAATTGCAATGTATGTGCATACACATAAAGTCAGTCAAATGTGCAATATGCTAGCTAGAAGTCATTCTTACACAGAAATTTAAGGATTGTACCAAGAGGAGGTGTTGTAATTGTTCCACAACCACGAATTCATATATCTTTTGCAATTCTAAAATTGGCAACTGCGGCGTCGATCAAGACGCGCATTTTAGGAATAGTAGTGTTGGCTGCAATAACTTGGACGGCTGATTTGACAGGAGACAGCAGATTGCGTGGTTCCAAGTTTAGTGAGTATATATACTCAGAGTATTCATGAAAGATGACACAGAAATAACAATCTCGTGTGCTTTGGACGATGTTAAATATTCGTGACTCCCAAAAGAACACTGTGGAAGCATTCCCCTCGTCCTCTATACGTGCTCCCGTGCAGCGATGGTTTGCGGCTTAGAAGATTAAGGCTCTAGGAGAATAGAATGTAGCAAACATTTCGCTGGAGAGAAAGGGTGCAGTGTTCCTGCCATGCTTTGGTTCCTTTTGCTGCTAATGAGACCAGAAAGTTTCGTCATATACGCTTGGACTGAATATGGAGCCGCAGTTTGGTTACTAACACCCTAACACCAACGTGACACCATTAAAAGAGAAACACAGTGTTTGTGTCAGTATCGAAGTACATCGCTCCACTATTACAGCTATAGCAATAGCATGCCATGGTTAGCATACCACTGCACGCAAAGCTAAATTTGAACACTACCTTTGAATGAAGATCTCTTGGACTTTTGCGTGCTATATAAATCTGTTCTACCATTTTAGGCGGAAAATATTGCTGCATCTACCGTGTTAATAAATATAAAGTTCCGTTGGTTATAGCTTGCAGAGCCTCAGTCTTGTATTTTTAAAGCCGGTGAGTTGTAACCGCACTGATGGAAAACCCAATGGTTCGGCATATTTAGCTGCTCTCAGATGTTTACACTACTGCTTATAAAAAATGAAAAAAAGTTTCAGTTATGCTTCACTTGGCTAAATTGTCTGTTGCTTTATCGGTTTCAGCAAAGAAATGAGCCTCTCAAACTGGTGTTCACCTTTTGTTGTACTTATAGCTTAGGGCATGTCATCTTCATTTCAAAGAAATGTTGGAAGGGTGCTTCGAGGCCTTGATGGCTAATCTCATCGTTACTTTTCTTGTATTTATTGATTTTCTTGCATTTCCAGGCTTTTTCAGGGTAAATCATGTTGGTGCATCATTGCAGATCATTCCATTCCGAACCGTCAAAAAATGTCGGTTTGGAGCCCAAAACAAGGAAGGTGGCCAATCGCACAGGCGTCCTGGGGAGAGCACCCAAAAGTCGCCACGAGGATTTGCGCGAAGAATTTGTCTAAATAGAAAAGCTTTCGGTCCATATACATGTGACGTAAGCTTCAGTGATGCTTTTATAGTTCACAGTATGTATGAACTACAGTGGTTGCTACTGGTGAGACCTGAAATTTTGATTGTGAAGTGAGGGGTCAATCATACGTTATGCATGTTCGTGCATGTGTTTGTTGGTGTGCTTTCATGTGTATACGATACAGTACACATGCAAAACAAAAATCAGGATTGTGTTAGAATCCACCAGGCTACCCCCTGGTGGCCACCAGCTAGCCACGTGCTAATTTTCACCGGGCCCACCATGGCCATACACGGACTGGCACTTGGCCAGGTCGGTAAATGAGGTCGGCCATACGTCGGTGGCCATAACATCAGCGAACGTGTGGCCAGTTTCAATCTCTAAACGTGACCAAACCTCGGCAATGAACCTATGCCCAACGTCGGCAAGGTTTGCCTTTGACCTTGAGTCACCGATGTGCCGAACATTTTTGTATTATTGGGACAGTACTGAACACCCAATATTAAAAAAAATCTGTACAATATCCAATACCCACCCGAAAAGTTTTTCTACAAAAGCATTTACCGATTGCACACAGCTAGCGTAAGTCAGTGCTTGTTCACATTCCGCGTCTTTTTGAGCTTTTTCTTACGCCTACTCACTACCCACCGTCTCGAACACTTGTTACAGCTGATTCCACTGTTTCTGTTTACGTGACACCTCCTCCAAGAAAGTTTACCAGGCTACGTTCTATCTTTTACTATCCTCTCGGC